>NC_135556.1:24275222-24415222 GCF_964340395.1 Glandiceps talaboti | reverse complement strand
TAGCCAAACAATTAATATCCATACGTCAATAAATGTCACAGTAATTGGTTACGGTACTGTTGTGGCTGTAAACAAATTCAAACTTTGTACTGCACCAAAGTACTTGGATAAATCCTAGCTTTCATCCTGTGTCCTCCGGTCTTCCTCAGGGATGTAAAAGTCACATTGTTTACACATGCATGACTTCAAAACATTGTGAAAGTTCAACTACTATAAAGTAGACATACATACAAAGAAACATTAGTTAAAGTTGCCAAACAGAGTGGGGTAAAATTGATTGATTGCTGATATGTACAATGACCAGAATATAAAAGTTTCAAACAGACCACAACTATAAGTCTTTTCCTGAGGGAATTTCCCTGTGACCCCTTATAAACTTTACCAGTTCAATACCATGAATACAAGTGTTTATATGTCTACACTTTCTTTGTTATGTCTATTCACCCTTTCACCGTTTCACAGACAGTCTTGTGATGTACACCACAAAGGAGCTTGTCAGTGAATTTCACCATTAATCACTACTAAAAGTGCCTTTAAGTGTAAATGGATAGTAGCTATGTATGACCTTTCAGAGTCAATGCTGAGGTCACAGCAGTATAAAAGTGAAGTATTATGACGTACGTAGTGAGACCTTAGATGAATAGCTATAGTTGTGTTTACTCTTACTGAGATCTAAGAGATAACTGAATTCATATCACCATATCTATTCTTAGATGTAATGATATCAATGTGAAACCTTTAATACGTACACAGAGTTCAAATCAGATGCAAATGATGGGAAATTCAATCTAGATTTACTGACATACTGTACTGTTAAGTTGTCATTTATGCATTGAAGTTGTGATTGCTGTGGGTAACATTGTTAATTCAAGTCAAACTGCTCAGAGTTTTTAGAAGTGATCACAGTGAATGTAGCAAAGGTAATATATCAATAATTTTAATAATTTTAAAATTTATAAATCGTAAGAAGATTTGAAGATTTTTACAAAAAATTGATGAACACCTATAGTTGTCACATCAAAATAGAACTCAACCAGTTTCAATTTCAACTACAAATGGGACAGTTGTTTGTTAGTTGTTTTTTCATTTGATTGTTTGTTAAACTTTACACTAACACACTTTCTTCGCTTGAAATGTGACAATGTTGAAGTGTAGAATTCAGAGGTTTTAGAATACCTGAAACAGACATGAAATGTATAAGGTTGTCTTTTTTGACAAAATTATTGTTAAATGAATTTTTCTGTGTATTCTGTCTCATCCCAATTTATAGATATATAGTGAACATTATTGTGGGTATGCAGGAATCAATTTAAGAAACCATTGAGGTCACAATTTTAACATATCTGAGTATCACTTTCAGATTTATTTGGTGTACATCAGAATTATACAGAATGCAGCTTACTGCTGACATTATGTATAAGCTGTAAGTGGATTACATAGTTGACTTATTACATAAATACATAGTTTGATAACTATTGATGTACAATGTGAATTGACATTAATCCTAGGGTGGAGTCTCCAAGGAATACATTAATCCAACCCTAGAGAGTGTTTAATACTCATCCGTTTAGTGAATTCTGAAAACATTAAAGTGTATTAATCTGTCTGTCTGTCTATCTGTCTGTCTGTCCGTCCGTCTGTCCATCCATCCATCCGTCCATGGATCTGTCTGTCTGTCTGTCTGTCTGTCTGTCCATCCGTCTACCTACCTGTCTGTCTGTCTGTCCATCCATCCATCCACCTGTCTGACTGTCTGTCTGTCCGATCTGTCTGTCTGTCTGTCTGTCTGTCTGTCTGTCTATCTATATATATCTATCTGACTGTCTGTCTGTCTGTCTGTCTGTCTGTCCACCTGTCTGTCCATCCATCCATCCGTCCATGGATCTGTCTGTCTGTCTGTCTGTCTCTGTCCATCCATCCATCCACCTGTCTGACTCTCTATCTGTCTCTGTCTGTCTGTCTGTCTGTCTGTCTGTCTGTCTGTCTGTCTGTCTGTCTGTCTGTCTTGTCTATCTATCTATCTATCTATCTATCTATCTATCTATCTATCTATATATCTATCTGACTCTGACTGTCTGTCTGTCCACCTGTCTGTCCACCTGTCTGTCCACCTGTCTGTCTGTCTGTCTGTCTGTCCACCTGTCTGTCCACCTGTCTGTCCACCTGTCTGTAGAGTGACTGATAATCAGGATTCAGTGTTCTCTGTACTGAGATGATGATAGAGAATCAACCGTGTCATTTAATTGATGGTCAGTGTAAGTTTGTAGTCAAAGACTGACTACCAAGGTAACAATAGAGACATCATTTCAAATTTAGATATACTATTCCATATTATTCCATAATTTAGGTGAGGAACTCTGGTGAAATGACTTAAGAAGTCAGATTTTCACTTTAATATTGTGTTACAATCTTTACCAACAACAATCTTCAGACACATTGTAACTGTGTATTATAACTACTCTTTTCATATACCTGAATAGTAGTAAATAGACAAACACTAGAACTATTCTATACTTTCATATTTATAACTTAGTTATTTAGTTATTTATTATTAACTTTATTTCTTTTAAATACCAAATTAGAAATGTAAAATTTTCTAAACGGTTGAAGTAAAGTTTTATCTTATCTTATCTTATCTTATCTTATCTTATCTTATCTTATCTTATTGTACCCATCCACTCCTTCATTAAAGTAAGAATCTGAAAATTAAAAAATATCACGAATTTTTATCAAATATTAACCTCTGAGCTCTGCACTGAAAGGAGTGCCCATGTTCTGTATTTTGATGTGGGAGCTTGGCCAAGTTCTTATGTTATCACATCTGCGTGCAAATTAGAAAATAAGTGAGTTCATTAATTCTGATCTGTTGGTTTGAATTAAAAAGACAATTACTCTAAAAGAGAAAGTCCTGATTGCATTGACTGATAAAACCAAGCTTGCAATTCAATGTACAAATTATATAATTCATAGCCGTCACATGAAATGCACTGTTAAACCCACCTGTACTTGTAAAGTGAATGGAATAGACCAAGACTGGAAATGCATCATTTGTTATTTGAGAACAACCATTTCCTGATATTGTTTAAGGAGATAATATACGGGGCTGTTATTTCTAGTAAAATATGTACATCATAAACTGACATGGAGGCAGATCTAGCAACGTTTATGGCCACTACATTTAATACCAACATAGAAACACATCTAGCCAGGTTTATTTACCAAGAAAAATGACCACTACAATACCAACATAGAAACACATCTAGCCAGGTTTATTTACAAGAAAAAATGACCACTACAATACCAACATAGAAACACATCTAGCCAGGTTTATTTAGTAGATAGTTGATGTTGTATTCAATATGAATCCTTTCTGATGCAAACATTTTTATATTATAAAATATTTTATTGCTCTTAAAAATTTTGATTGAATTGTGAAGAAAAACGTGATACAAATGAGAGAAATATTCTCAGGTACATTATTGTATGTACAATGGATATAAAATCATAGAACTATTGTGATGTGTTGTCACCATGGAAACACTAGAGTTATATAAATACTGGTAATCTCATCTTTGATAAATTTGAAAGGAATTTCTGGAATTACAGCCATCCATTCTTAACCAGGTGTGTTGCTCTTTTGGTTCTAGTTAAAATTATGAATACAGTTTTTACAACGATATCTTTATTACATGCATCCCTTAGAAATACACTATCAATTCACAGCAAGAGATATTCAAAGTGAATTCTTTTCAATTGAAATATTTACAGTATTAGGCAAAAAAAAAAATATATATGGTTCTGGTCAGCGCGCGCGTGCCCTGAATACCCTCGCGTCGATCCTTTTTTTTTTTTTGATAATTTTTGCTTTCCCGTTCCTTATTTATTCCTGATATCATGAGAACAAGCAGCTGAAATCTACCCTACATGCCAAGACTGCTTCGAAGAAAAAGGAAGTTTTTCAAGAGATAAATATGATAGAACAGTATGAAAGCCAGTAAGGGGCAAGATATTATGTCGTGCCCACAAGATTATTTTTTATTTTTTGTTTTACAAAATGTCCCTTACTGGCTTTCATAGAACAGAGTATGTAAAGTGTCAAAAAAAATGTGTATTTACTAATTTGCAAAAAAAAACAAAACTATTTTTTCATAGTGTTAATGTAGTTCATATTATTGATATTCATACGACATCTTCAGTACTATTTCTATGACAGGATGTTTTCATTTTTCTATTTGGTTCGATTTTTCATTTTTTTTGGCCTTCTTTAGTAAATAGAATGTGAATTAATTTAATGGTAGCAAGTCTGAAATTAAACATTGAATGTATGAATTTTCTTTAGTTCTTCATTTTTGGAAATATTTTTTTTTTTTATAATTTCTTCAGTCTAATCTAAATATCATCTGAGTTGCTATGAATGTGATGTAAACCCAAATCATGAAATAACGAATAAAATCTACATTCAATAATTGTAATGTTTCCTTCACGTTTTGTAGTCATGTCAAAAGTCAGACATTGTCATCATTTTGTAAAGATTGCATTCTGATAAATTGAATTATGAAATTTTTGAATAGAATAGGCATGAATTCTGAAATCCTAATTGCCAATACTATTCTGAAGTTATTCAAAATCTGGCATTGATATGTATTGGATATCAACAATAATACACCTTGACAAGATCATAATTATATACCTGTCGTGAGAATTGAATTATCACCAATGAAAGAATAGGAACTAACTGACACCTTGCTTTTACAAATCCCCAATTACCATGGCAACCAGGTAATGCTTGCAGCAGTCTGAAATGTCAGTGAAACCCACACAGGTAGAGGGAAATGAAGAAAGTAATTGGCCACTGAATAATTTATAAGGAGAAGTAAATAGTGGTATCGTGTGATAGTCTACACAGTCCACAATATATTAGTTACAATTGATTTATTACGAAATGGAAATAATGTCTAATTTGATTATTATTGGAAATAGCAAACTCAATTTTCTACTTCACTATGTGTAGTCAGTATACAGCTACTGGTGATCAATGGTTTCTTGTCTGGGATTTTAACAAAATAAACAGATTTAAGAATTGATTTTATTGATTGCTTTTGTCTAGCTTTCCAGTGCATTAAATCCAAACATCCCAGTCTCTGTATAGGAACTTTGTAGATCAAAGTCTAATAATACTCCAAGGAAACATTGGAGACATTAAAAGCCTGGGATTTTCTCACCAGACACAAAGTCTTTCTTTCCATAGTAGGTTGAACCTACAGCTGTATTAGGCCTTATTATGTATGCAGAAAAGACAACCAATCAGCATCCTCCCTGATGACATCATCATTGATTAGCATATATCTAATGGAATGGATTTTTTGCCGGCAAAGCTGTTAGCATGTCTGTAGAGGTGGGGAGAAATTTATGGATGGAAATTACTAACCTTGGTAAGACCATGTTATTTTCATTCATTTATTTCATGAAATAGAGTTTCCCAATTCATATTTAGTTGCATAAATTGTGACATATTTGTGTGTGCTTATTGTGGACATGGAAATATGTGAGCAGGCGGATGCTACACAGGTAAAAAAAAATTGTATCTTGCACTATTAAGGACTGCTGTTGGAATTTCAAATCAGCAAGGTGAGTTATTTCACAATGTGGATATGCACACAACTTGGAAGAAGACAACATGTGACAATTTGTACACAGTATTCATAGCAAGTCTGACATGCCATATTGGATTTGTAATTTGTCGTCTAGAATTGCTAATTTATCTAGGACTCTTTGAATGAGTAATGCCTTGACCTAGCAATGATATGTTAATTCTATACTTCACTTGAAATCAAATTAGTGTGTTTTCTCACATTGTCTACACTGGTATATACTGACTGTCTCTAATAAATTAGGATCTTTCTCATCTTATAAATATAACGGGATAAGATTAGGTGAAATATCAAAGGTCTTAGTACTAACAAGTATGACTGCAATGTGTCTTTAGTGATGGAAACTATTTCATCTGTAATTCAGTGACCATCATATATAAACATTCCAGGAAACTGGATATGTAAGATTCAAAGGTGATGAAGAATTAAAATCACAAAACATATAGAATAAGTGCTTCTAGCGAACTTAATGAATTTTGAAAGTAAAGTCTGCCTAGAATGATATTTCAGTGTCATCTTATTCTATTGAACTATTTTGCTGAAAATTACAAAATTTGTTGTTTTTCAGTATGATTGTTTTTTTTAATACTTTTAGTAATCTATGAAATACTATATTTTTACTGTCAATAATGTCTTCAATTCTGTATTGTTGGTGTCTTCAACTGAAATAACAACTCAGTGAGAAAAGTGTGTACTAAGATTTCTATCTATTAAATCATTGGAAATAAAACTCAAACAGACAGGGATTGGCAGACATATAAAAAGCTCTATTGAAAATATAATATCCTTTAGAATAATATAATTGTAAACTTGGACATTTTTAACTAAAGACTTATTTTCGCAGAAAAACAGAAAGGCAAAAATGAGTAGCAACTAAAACACTTTCTGTACATGAACAGAATGTACCAGTCTGGTACTTAGTGAAAATTAGTCTTTGAGATCTTGTTGAAGACTGTAAAAATTGCAAAATTTTGAAGTAGTGAAAATATGTAGGTTTACGGTATATTCCACAGCATACAGGATGAATTTTGTCTTCATTTGAAAGTTGTTGTTTTTCTTTTGAAAGTGAAATATGTTCACTTTACTGGAAGTGATGTCATAGTGAATTAGAACAGTCTCCATTCTGTAATGTGCAGCTTGTCCCCAGTTAGCCCCTACTGGTATGCATGGTAATGAATAACTCACATACGTGCTTGCCATCAAATTTTCATGAGGCAGTAATATGTCATTGTATAGTGACACATTATGCAGTTGTATGACTATAGATCTATATCTAACTAGAGGTATTTTTAAAAGTACCTGGTTACTTCTGATCTGGAAATTGTGTTATGGTATAGTCTGCTGTTTTGTGTATACAGTGAATAACAATGTTACAAGGTTATGTGAGAGTAGACCACATAGTATGCTTAGGAAGCATAATAGCACCACTGTCACTTTACAACCCTTATACATGTACACTAAAAGTGACTGGTTGGGTTTTTTGTTGTTTGCTAGCTGCAGTCAGAATTAGTATTCTGCTTTCAAATAGTCCTAATGACTTGGATCGTTTCCATGGTAACTGATCTTAATTTATAGATATATTGTATGTATATGAACCCATTCTAAAGTCAGGTTACTGTAGTGCTATATTCTAATATTTTAATGAAATATTCAGTAAATCACTGATAGTGTATATACAGTCACGTAATTTCCAATTTTAACACCTGTCTCATGGTAATGTATATATTATATTTATGACTATATTTATTGCTGTCAAGTCTCCAATTATTTAAAAGTGGATTATGAGTAATATTACTAAAATGACCAAATCCTTCTAAAAATTGGAACGACTGTGATTAAGTATTCAGTCTTCAGTCTTTCATATCAAAAGGGAATTTACATGACAGTTGGGTACATGGATTTACACTACAACATTTGCATGACAGTTGGGTACATGGATTTACACTACAACATTTGCATGACAGTTTGCTAGATGGATTTACACTGCAATGTTTGCAAGACAGTGCCATGGATACAAGAATTTACACTACAATGTTTGCATGACAGTTGGACACATGATTCACATTGTACATATTTCCAGTGTCTCTCATTCTTGCCATGATATGATGAATGAAGGTACAATGTAGTTATGAAAAGACATTATAAAAACCATAGGAGATATAGATTACACACTGTCTTCACACTGACAGGATAACCTCTGCATATATTTGATTTCATTAACTGTAAATAGTATATTTATCATAACAGTTCACAACTTATTAATAAATGTAGTCCCTGAAAGAATTCAGATCACTGTCATTTGAAGTTAATTCCTCTTTCTCCCAACTAGTAGTTACTTGTGTACAAAAAATACCCACTTGGGAGAAAGAAGACTCTTTACATAGGTGAAGGTAACTTATGATCATGAATAAGACATAACAGACACTTAGTGAAATATCATATCTGATATCTTGAAGATATTTTCACCAATAAATATTTATTGAGATATTTATTTTTTCATTTTTAGTCTGTAAATTGTGTCTTTGTTTTTATCACAGTTATTGTATGTTTGCTTACAGCAGGTGTTATAATTACCCTTTAGGGATTTAATAAAGTATTATCTTATCTTATCTTATCTTATCTTATCTTATCTTATCTTAAATTTTTTTGAAATAATAACATGTGCAAATCAAAATTTACCATGTTCAGAAATCATTAGTATTTTTTATATATCACAATATACTGCATGTCTAACATTTCAAATAATGTAGACATTATGAAACCAACCACTTTAATACACAAATTATCTGCTGAAATTTGGTTTTTTCATAAATTTTTACTGATTGCAACATTTATTAGAAAGAAATCATAGAAATAATCATTCTAGATCACCCACCAGAATTAGTTATGCAAAAATTCTTGTTTTTCTAAAAAAATTTTAACATCCCCTAATTTTAGACAAAAATGATAGCAATAATCATAATTTCAAGATTTCTATCAATTTCTTGTGAAAATAGTTTAAAAATATATTCTCCGTATTACTGTCACATGATATGTAGTACTGATTTATGGTTGAAGTATGCAAGTACAAATCAATCATTTCCATCGATATTTGTACCACCTGTGACCTGATCGTCATAGTGATCACTGCCAACGCCTTGAACACGACCTCATGATTAATCAGTCCAGTAGAACTATCTATGTCAGAATCACCATCATTTGTCAGGAACACGTTGTGTTCAATTGACCTCAGTAAACACAGTAATCAATCACCAACTATCATTACACTCTTTCCTCTAAAATACCTGGAGTGACTCATTCTTGTGAATATTCAGGGTCATGAATATTCATGAAAACCTCATGAATATTCATATTCATAAGTAGAGCATCATTAGCATATTCCCACTCTAGAGATTTTGTTCCTCTAAAACTATATTTGTTCACATGCAAATTTGATATCATTTCTGAATAGATATTTCAATAATTTCTATTTTGAATTTTGAAAATAGGTTGTAAGTTATGAATAATTTTAATAATTGGTAGCCAGGGATGTAATACAACACATGAAGTAATTACAAGTGACAGAACATGAATAAAGATCTATATAACCAAATGATACTTTTTGAATCAGGATGTATCAAATTGTGGACTGGCACCACTCAGAGATGATATCTCTCACATAGAATGGGACTGCATTGATACCACAGTTCAATGAGTTGTCTAGGTCTAAGCATTGTCATAAACAACAACCTCTTTTACGGCAGTAAAATCACACAAGATGCACCATCAAGAGACATATTTCATTGCTACAGCAGAAATATGTGCTCTTGCTTGCGAGAATGGGTCTAACTTAGTTACAGATAGTCCATTCCTGGGTCTATTAAGTTACAGATAGCCCATTCCTAGGTCTAAGTTACAGATAGACCATTCCTAGGTCTAAGTTACAGATAGCCCATTTCTAGGTCTATTAAGTTACAGATAGCCCATTCCTAGGTCTAAGTTACAGATAGACCATTCCTAGGTCTAAGTTACAGATAGACCATTCCTAGGTCTAAGTTACAGATAGCCCATTTCTAGGTCTAATTTACAGATAGCCCATTTCTAGGTCTAAGTTACAGATAGCCCATTCCTAGATCTAAGTTACAGATAGCCCATTCCTAGATCTAAGTTACAGATAGACCATTCCTAGGTCTAAGTTACAGATAGACCATTCCTAGGTCTAAGTTACAGATAGCCCATTTCTAGGTCTAATTTACAGATAGCCCATTTCTAGGTCTAAGTTACAGATAGCCCATTCCTAGATCTAAGTTACAGATAGCCCATTCCTAGATCTAAGTTACAGATAGCCCATTCCTAGATCTAAGTTACAGATAGCCCATTCCTAGATCTAAGTTACAGATAGCCCATTTCTAGGTCTAAGTTACAGATAGACCATTCCTAGGTCTAAGTTACAGATAGACCATTCCTAGGTCTAAGTTACAGATAGCCCATTTCTAGGTCTAAGTTACAGATAGCCCATTTCTAGGTCTAAGTTACAGATAGCCCATTTCTAGGTCTAAGTTACAGATAGCCCATCCCTAGGTCTAAGTTACAGATAGTCCATTCTTGATAGCCTAGCTCTCAGCCCTAATTGCCTTCATAAATCGATGAGAATATACCAAAATTCAGTAATAGGGAACTTGCAAACCCACCATGTTGAATTTTGCATCATGGGAAATGTGATAATAAATACTAATCAATTAGTATTGTAAACAATGTTGATACATTGTTTGTAACCACAAATAATCAATCCATAGTTACCCTGATCATTGTGGGAGGTTTATTTTATTGGTAGCTCCAGATTAGGTATTACGATAACCATGGTCCTCTGCATTTGAGCATATCAGTCTGGATACAAGTTACCTATCCTGACTAGCCAGGTGACAGATATTCATTAAATGTAATCATCGTGAAAGTAGCTCTGGGTTTATGTAATGACAAATTAGTTTTCAGACCACTATTGTCTGCAGTATAATATCATATCAACTGTCTATATACTTTAATACTATGTCTAGATCTAGTCATTTCCTGTGACATGATAATTAGTAAATGGCATATTTAAGACTCCTCTTTTGTAACACTAGATAAATTAATTTTGATATATGTAGTGAACCAATTAATAATTAACAGTTCAAATAACATTATTTGTGGTGCCATTGAATTTCTTTAAAAACTAGGTGAGGTACATGGAGATGTTTTTTTATATTTGTAGAGTCTGTGTCACATATGATGGTGATATCTCAGAGTATAGTACATGTAGATGATAGAAAAACTAGTTTTATGTACTAGAGTTAATGCTTCTTAGACTTCAAGACATGATAACATACAACTCTAATGGCTAACATGGTTGTGGGTGTTCACTCCATATGTAGTGAGGATTATCAGAATGCCACCCACAACTAGTTTATAGTTTAGATAACACACTATATATTCTTGACTTTGCAACAATTTTTGCAGACATTTTATCATTACAGATATACATAATGTAACAAAGTAAAAACTAAAAGGTTATATGGATTGTAAGAACCAGATTATAATTATCTCAGCATATAAAATTTTATCAAGTCACTACAGCTAAGGCCTAATAAAAAATTGTGTGGTTCCGATTACACTCAATTTTAGAATAGATGGGGTAGGTAGATTTTTTATTTAATTTTTTTTCATGTGTGAGTGTCTAGTACAGGTAGTTGTGTTTTTCCATTGTTTTCCATATGGCCTCTGTGTTATCGGTTTCTTCCTATCAGATGTACAGCCATCACAGATTGAAAGAACAGTTTTATATTGTCTTTTTTACGTTGATGTCAGTTTCCACATCCACTTTTTCTGGCAAGATTTCACAATTTTTGGAATTTTGTTTTATCTTTCTTGAATATGTAGAAAATGTTTATGGTCGGCAGTGAAAAACTAGGTGGGGTTGGGTAAGAGGAACCAAACAAATATTTTTTCTTAGGCCTAAGTGTACAGTGTATATTTCAATAGTGTTCACAATCTGACAAATGATACAGCTCATATTTATCATAAGATGACATGTTTGTTTTTTAGAAGTATCATAATTCATAAAAAATATTCAATATTATAATGATGTATTTGTTTACTCAAGTATATAGAGTCAAAGTATATGGAAGCCAGCCAAGTCAGCTGTGTGTGTGTGACTGGACACTTGTAGCCAGCCAAGTCAGCTGTGTGTGTGACTGTACACTTGTAGTCTTTCACAAGCTGTACAGCTTATAACACTATCACCTGTTTCTGTTTCACAACTGTTAATATTTTCCAGTTTCAACTTTTACACTCCTAATGTATTGAGACTGCTAGTATTGCAGCATACAGTCATTGCAAACCTGATAAGCAGTATATATAGTCAGCCAAGAGTGCAATATTAATGTTTGAATAATTTTTTGAAGAAATATGTTTAATATTAAACTGAATTAAATGATGATTTATTTTTGGCACATACTTTGAAGTGACTTTCCATTATATTACCAGAATGTCAGTGTAAACCAGTCATGTTTATCATGTTGTTTGACGTTTTTTTTTTTTACATGAAAACTATTATTTATTCAACACCATGAAATTTTCTTTTTGCTATAGATTCACTTGTATTTGCTAATAAAATAGAAATGTGTATGTTGCAGCCAGTACAAGTTTAACTTATTAAAAGGAACTAATATATCTGCTTTGCTAGACCCAAATCACATTAAGGGAGTGGTGTTAACAATGACACTGTAAAGGCATTCTGTTTTCCACATCTATTTCCCAGTAACCATATTTGCTTCTGATTTTTATATAAATAAATCACTGTTACACCCATCTAGTGTGTACTTTCAACTAACAAAATGATACCATAACAATGTTTTAGTACATATTCCAAAATCAGAGTGTTTTTAAGAGATTTCCATGAATTGACTAACAAATTCCTGTCACAAATGGAATTTTTATCAATGATAAAATATAATATACTAGGATTGGTGCAGGCTCAGCCAGGTATAATTATTTTTTTTCCCTTTTACAATGTTCAAGATAGCGACTCCTAGAGAAACATGAAAAAAATGGAGATCCAGAGAACGGAGAAAATCAAAAAGAATTACACACTTGGTCACATTAATCACAGACATTAATTCTGCCATCATGAACCTACACAGTCTAGTAGACACTTTGTTAGATTAGTGTCGAATTGTATGTATTATCCACAGACAGATAGATCAGGTGTTTTGTGAAATGCACAAAGACTAGTCTAAAAATAATAACATGAATGTATTCAAAGACAGTTTAGTTGACGTAATCCATCGCTTCTAACATTTTATACATGCTAAGTTAGAATTGCAGACAAAATAAGTAGGATGTAGAGACACCTAGAACAAAATGCCACAGACGTTGTAAATATGATTGTTCAAAATCTTTCATACATAAACTGCTAATGGTACTTAATGCAGTTTGTGTAGTTTGTTACTAAATTTAGAATAATTGTACATGCATATATACACGATACAGCCATTTAGGGCAAAGTTTCACCTGCTGTGGTCATGATATCCACCAAGGTTTGGTCATCAACATATTTTTCTTTCACCTTTGACTACAAAATGTACATCTAAAATTAACCAGGTGTCCAGCTATAAAAAATACTAAAATCCGACATTATTGGGGTTTTTTTTAATGATAACCTCCATTGGCTTGCTGCAATGCAATCAGAGTTGAAATAGTGTAAAGTGCTCCGAATATAAACATTAGCATACTTATGATGTGATTAGCATATTTATGATATGATTTGCATATTGATGGTGTGATTTGCATATTTTAATATGATTTGCATATTTATTGTGTAATTTGCATATTTATGACATCTTTGAAATAAAAGGCTATTGATCACACTAGTAAATCAATTTATCCCAGCTTTATACCAGACTGATTCAGCTGAATTCAGTAAAATAGTTCCAATTTTAAAAAGATAAAGAAATATAATAGTATACAGCAATCACTTTGTGTTTCTAAAATTCACTACAAGATGTTTTTAATTCTGCCTAAGACTTGTTCACTTCATGAAGCAATATATCCAATATTATCTATTTGTACAACATATATAGTTTAGCTTTATCCATAAAGCGATATAGCCAGTATTATATATTGTACATCATATTTTAGCATTATCCATGAATGGTAGATGTTTTTTGAATGGAATAACCATTAATTAAGTTAAAATGAGATTGTCATCTTCCATTTTGTTTCAGCAGTAAACAAATTCAACCACTTATATGTTTGATTTGACATCATAAGCTGTCTCAAATGAAAATCTAAATTTAGCCTGATAGCAATTTCAATCATCCATGGATACAGGGGCAGATAACCAGGAATTGAGAACATATCACATAAACAGGAACTTAAAAATTTATTCAAGTGATTATTATTTATTGATTGATTGATTCATTATGCATTTGGTCAATTTTATTTGAATTCTGTAATTTAGAAATGGATCAATAATGACCTGTTTAAACCCACTTTTTAGGAATTAAAAGATCTCAAAGGAAATTAATGAAACCCTATGTTGCCTTTATTTGATATTGATAGAGGTTATAGAAGACAAGGATTGTCATGTATATACAGGTCATACCAAACTCTAGTGATTTCTATGTGACAACTGTCTGCATAATATGACTTCATTGAGATTACATAAATGCCTTACTGTCAGTGTATATGATCTGTAGAATCCCCTTAGGTTCATATGGGCCCAAAGTTGATACTGTCAATATCATGCCTTTCTACACAACACTCCCCCTGGACTGTTTAACATTTCCATTTAATGTTTGACTGCTGGGGGTGGGGTCATTCATGTCTGTCAGTGTGTAACCACAGAGACAATTTCTCTGTCTGGCTTGGGGTGGGGTCATTCATGTCTGTCAGTGTGTAACCACAGAGACAATTTCTCTGTCTGGCTGGGGGGGGGGGTCATTCATGTCTGTCAGTGTGTAACCACAGAGACAATTTCTCTGTCTGGCTGGGGGTGGGGTCATTCATGTCTGTCAGTGTGTAACCACAGAGACAATTTCTCTGTCTGGCCGGGGGGGGGGGGGGGGGGCATTAATGTCTGTGAATGTGTATTACCACAAAGAGAGGCAATTTCCCAATCTTTGTCACTGTATTCATGTGAATTCAATGACTATAAATCCTGTTAACATATTCACCACTTACAACACAATGGTATATTACAATATCTTTTGTTATTGATTCATTTCATATTCATCAAATTATTCTAAATTTTGCACTTATTATTTTAACTTTTTTATTTATGTATTGAAGTTAATTCCTTCACTCTCTTGCACATGATAAGACCTACCTAAGCCTCCAACAACTTGGTGGTTTTATGCCAGATAGAAGTCATTTAGAAATACAGACTAGAACCCTAGCATATCTAGGTGTACTATCAGTTCAATATTGACACATGCTGTATTAATGTCTCAAAACACTAGTCATGCAGAAACAAGTTTTTAAAAATCAATATCATGTAATTAATAGCTTGTGCAGCGGCCGCATAGTGGCTCAATGACTAGTATTCATGTGCGTCCTATATACTATGTGATGTTTTTGGGGTGGTCTTACCCAAAGATGCATTGCGGTGCAATGACTACGCATGCGCGTTCTATATACTATGCGCATTCTATACGCAGAGGGCACTATCTTCAATATCAGCATGAGGCAGCCCAGGCAGCCGGTCACAAATGAATCTACCCTGTGCGAGCTTATGGGCTTTGCCTAGTTATATTATTAATTATATACATTGTAAGTATTTTGACTGCAAGTGATATAAATAGATGTACAGATAGTTCTTTGTTTTAAGAGATTTGAATTTCTCTTGTGTGTACAATACATTGTTACTTTCATTTCATTTTCATGATAATTTTGTCACCACTATTTCATTATAGCCAATGAGGAAGCATCATAAAAAATAATGGCAATAATTTTAATACAAAAATGAAGAATCACAAACTAAAACTAAAAATGTTGATTGGTAGTGAAACCTAGCCATTACGCTAAAATGTAGATCAGACATAATTTTCAATTTCTAATTAAAAAATAAAGTTGTGGCATTCCTATGTTTCTATGAATTCTTATCAATTTCTAAGCAGTCAGTCTGACACAGTGCACCACATAGTCACAATGAGTTCTTCTTTAGGGCCACAAGCTCAACTACAATGTAGTTCCTAAGAACTATTTTTGTGGCCTTAGCCAGAAATTTGTTTTTATAATTCTCTACATTATCTATTTTGTGGCTCATTTGACTTGTAAATTTTGATATTTTGTACATTTGTAGATAAGTTTAGAGTATTTTGTAAGCCTAAAATTTCTGGCCATAACAGTCATTTTTATTTCCAGATATGTCTTGTTGTCAGCAAACCAATGTTATAGACCTGTTGCCAGTTCCAAGATGCATTGCGCTTCTCTCCATACAATGCCATGTATTGTGTACATGCTGAGGGGTTTGCACGCGCTACTCAGGGGGATGGTTGTCACATGACTGTACCCTGGGTTCACCTGTAAAATCTCTCTGTGTCATTGATGGTGTTTATAAGTCTTTGTTCTATAAAATCACTCATAATCAAAGAGGTCAACATGTGTTTCCATGATTTCCCAATAAAAATATTATTTCAAATGTAAGAAAGACAAAACAAGACTAAATGTAACAACATAAAAGCCGTGCTCTTGCACAATGCATCTTGGAACCAGAAAATCACTTTTTATCTCAATATAACACCCACACTATTCAATATATACATACATGTACTCTGACATGTCATGATGTAACTTGATAGTACATTGTATTTTCTGACGTTTTAATCTCACTGTGTTCATGTAAACACTAATTGCTTCAAAACTCAATATTATGTTGTTAACCTTTATCCAATTCTAATATCACAAGATCAAAGACCTGACAATATTACATATCTAAGGTTGTCATATCAACTGCACTTTAAAAGGCAAAGACGTGGGTTGTACTGGAAAAAAGACACGTTCATCTCTAAGTATCAGAAAAGTATTTACAACACTGTATAAACAGCATGATAATCTTGTCTAGGAAGATATGATAGTCTTTGGTGTGATTTGATAAAAACTTCATAAATGATATTGCCAATTTATGTCTACATTCATAGATAATGTAATATAACGTATATGCCTATTCTTATAGAATTTTTTCATATTTTCTTCTACTAATACGCTATGAATGCAATCATTTTCACAAATTCTAATTATCAGAATGGGTTTTCTGATTTTCCCAAATTATCCAGCCATATTATTATTGTCCATACAACTTGTTCTATTAAGGTTATTTTCAATAATGGGTTGTTGTAGTTACATCAACTTTAGACATCTGCTGGGCTGTTCTGTGCTTATATTTTTGAGGCATGTAATGAATAGTGTTATTTTCATCATGAACTCTATAACACCTGATCCATGTTATTTACAAGCTTGTAGTTATCAAAGTCACTGATATCCAGACATGAAACCATTATGGCCTCAGGACACATGTAGGGGTCAGACATCTGATAACAGTTTCTACTTTAGTACCATGTACATGTAATTGAAACCGGCTAAAATATCACCGAACAGTGTCTTTATATCTGTAGTGAAGGCAAAGTTATTTGCTATGGAGTCAAGTTTAGTGTTGAAATCAGATGACATGTCACTAAGCTGTGCAGTGTTAATTGCTACAAATTTGCCACAATGAATAGTTTGTAAAATGGCCTGAATCGTTTAATCCAAATGAAGACATTGGCTTGGAATTTGTGTTTTTAGATGATGGATTAGCTCTCAGATAATCTTACATGTAATTTGGGTCTATGTTTTACTATTAAAATTCAACGATTAACTTGATTATCAGAATTGTTCTAGAGAGCAAGAAAGTAAAAATGGTCATTTTGAAATCCAAGATAGTGAAAGGTAAACTGTGAGTATAACCTTCATCAGAATGTCTGAAAACCATACAATGTTTCTGAGGGAATTTACAGTAACAAATGAATTATCTTAAGATAACTGTTTCTATGTTATATGGTGATTAATTTGATTCAAAGTTAAAGTTCAACATGAAAATGCAAACTATCCTATCCAGTCAGTTTTGTAAATCCATGTTGTTGATGACATGCTGTGTCTTTGTATTCTTAGTTCTGTTAACCATTGTACCAACTATGTAGACAATGCTATCATTAGTTTGTGTCCTATATGAATACAAACATTGATTTTTGTCAGGTTGTGTCTAATTTCTAACCAATCATATTGTATAAAACGACATACTTCACTGAAACCTTTACAGTATTTTTTGGTTTACTATATTGTGATATGAATGCTTCGTGTATTATTCCATGAGTTAAAATACTTTAATTATTAAGGAGTATCACACAATGTCGCACAAGCTCAACAAACAAATATTGTTCATTTAGGTCAAACCACCTCCCCCCTCCCCTAAAAGAACATTCACAAGTGCAACATCACACGTTTTATGTGATGTAAACCATGATGAAAACTGTAGCAGTCACACCACTACGATCGATTTAATGTAAAAACATGATGGTTATAAACAAATACTACAAGAAACCCAGCATGGTATCTCACATTAGAAGTAAATTTTTATCAACTTATCAACAGCAGTGAAAATTTTCTGTCAAAATTTGGTTAGATGTCTGAAAATGAAGTTCAGCAATTGCGTTGACACCAGACCCCCTTCCCTCCTAAATGAACAAAGTTTGCTTATTTAGCTTGTGTGACATTGTGCAATCATCCCTTAGTTACTGAGAGTAAAATTATACCATTAAATCAATTATAGATAAATATTAATGTCATTCTATCTGACAGATATCATTTATAATGACAGCTGATGTCTGCTTAGATTGATGAAATAATTTATGTATAAAATAAATAAAATATCACAATATTTAGATATTGATACATAGAACCAGGAGAGTAGGGGAAAGTTAAGGATATGTCTTGAATATTTAACAACATTTATCTGTTATATTATTAGTATGAATGTAAGACTAGATACAGCCTGTAGTAATAGGCCTTTCCAAAATTATACATGGTATAGGTTACTCGGTTAATCATAGAGCACTGCTGCTTTCCTCGATGTCTGGACAATATGAAAAACATCCTTGATGTACACTTCTACAGAATACCAAGGGATAAAGCTCTTAAGAAACGCTACTTTGAGGTGACGATACCCCCAATTTGAGTGAGGGTGCTGTATTCTTTAATTTCCTGTTTGCAGTCTGGAATGGCCTATCGGAGCATTGAATCAACTGGAATGTCTGATCAAAAGGCTTATTAGTTTCATTTCACAGCAGGCTTCTTGTACTGTTTCAAAATAAATGAAATATTTAATTTTCAAAAAGAAAAAAAAAGACCTACAGATGATTATTGGAATCTTCAGGGAATGAATAATCCTGATATGGCCACATCAATAGAGTCAAATATTATACTCAAATAATTACTAATTTGTGTCCGGTATGGTAAAGTATCCACAACAAAGTTAATAAATGTTAGCCATGTCAAATTGATAGTGGGACTATACTGAGTTTATATAGACTTGAATAAATTTACACTATCACTTTCTACAATGTACTCAGGGAGTAAATTCCAGTCATGCACAACATGAATAGAGAAAATCCATTGAACAGGATATGATAAGAAATAAGATTCCTTACAAGTTTCACAGCTAAGTTTAATCTAGGTGTCTCTGAAGACATTATACTGTTTCAAAATGAAAGAAATATTCAATTAAAAAAAAAAAAAAGAACCCCTACAAATAGACAGGATGTGATCAGATATAGAACATGGCATGAATAAAAGATACAAAGATATGTATGTAATGCTAAATAAGTAAATACTGGATAGTTTGCATTGGTGATGAGAGGCAACACAGGTATTCTGTAATTGCCTGTATGTACACTGAGTATTTAATAGCATACTGGTAGGAGATGGGATAAAAACTGAAGTCTAAATATTACACGCAAGGTGAATCTAAATTTGATATATTCACTGATATAATGTATATAGTGTTTCCTTGTATAGACATTGATATGCAATCAGATTTTATCTATAGTCTATCACTGTTAAACTGAGTTCAGTTACAACATCTACTCAAGTCTCTGTATAGAATATAAAAGTTTTTTTTTGTAAAGTTAGTTTTCAAGACTATTATTAAATCTTTATGTTGATGTATTATCACACTGTTTGATCATCATCATCATCATCATCATCATCATCATCATCATCATCATCATCAGAGGAAAAAATGAAACATGAGAATCAAAATCTGTGAAAAGAAATTGCAGGATTATGTAATAAGGAAATGATTAAAATTTCAATGCCTCCATAAATGTCATGCTGTGATGCCATGCATTTTATCTATAGCGCCCTCTAGTGATGTGATTGAGATATGTTTTACTGTAACATTATTTCTCCGTTTAGAGGTCTGTTAAAATCAGTGATAGATCTTGGATGCCTTTCAACTAGTCTAGTTCCTGACAGACTGCATTCCATACAACGTTAACTTCACACTTATACCGGCTAGTCAATCCCGTTACTCAAGGCAATAATTGTGGTTCAACCCCATGATGGGCGAAGCACGAATGGCGCATGTCAGTAGTAATCCATCACAAATTCATCACAAACTGACAGGCTGTCGTAATCATTCTCATGTTTCTAGGACTGATATGATATGCAAATGTTCAACCAGGACTCCACCTCTGCCACCTCCAGTCTGTTTAAACTAAAATCATGTTTATAATGAATGCTGTTGGGGGGAGCACAGAATTCTGTGCGAGAGTAACGGAATTGACTAGACGATATAGTATGAATATAACATAGTACAGAATATGGTCAGTCTGGAACTAGACTACCATTCAACTCAACAGAGTAGGAATGGAAGTCATGTATCTACAACAAGTCAGTATGGCACTGTGTACAATATTGAATGTTGTATTTACAACAAGTCAGTATGGCACTGTGTACAATATTGAATGTTGTATATACAACAAGTCAGTATGGCACTGTGTACAATATTGAATGTTGTATTTACAACAAGTCAGTATGGCACTGTGTACAATATTGAATGTTGTATTTACAACAAGTCAGTATGGCACTGTGTACAATATTGAATGTTGTATATACAACAAGTCAGTATGGCACTGTGTACAATATTGAATGTTGTATATACAACAAGTCAGTATGGCACTGTGTACAATATTGAATGTTGTATTTACAACAAGTCAGTATGGCACTGTGTACAATATTGAATGTTGTATTTACAACAAGTCAGTATGGCACTGTGTACAATATTGAATGTTGTATTTACAACAAGTCAGTATGGCACTGTGTACAATATTGAATGTTGTATATACAACAAGTCAGTATGGCACTGTGTACAATATTGAATGTTGTATATACAACAAGTCAGTATGGCACTGTGTACAATATTGAATGTTGTATATACAACAAGTCAGTATGGCACTGTGTACAATATTGAATGTTGTATTTACAACAAGTCAGTATGGCACTGTGTACAATATTGAATGTTGTATATACAACAAGTCAGTATGGCACTGTGTACAATATTGAATGTTGTATTTACAACAAGTCAGTATGGCACTGTGTACAATATTGAATGTTGTATATACAACAAGTCAGTATGGCACTGTGTACAATATTGAATGTTGTATTTACAACAAGTCAGTATGGCACTGTGTACAATATTGAATGTTGTATATACAACAAGTCAATATGGCACTGTGTACAATATTGAATGTTGTATATACAACAAGTCAGTATGGCACTGTGTACAATATTGAATGTTGTATATACAACAAGTCAGTATGGCACTGTGTACAATATTGAATGTTGTATATACAACAAGTCAGTATGGCACTGTGTACAATATTGAATGTTGTATTTACAACAAGTCAGTATGGCACTGTGTACAATATTGAATGTTGTATATACAACAAGTCAGTATGGCACTGTGTACAATATTGAATGTTGTATTTACAACAAGTCAGTATGGCACTGTGTACAATATTGAATGTTGTATATACAACAAGTCAGTATGGCACTGTGTACAATATTGAATGTTGTATTTACAACAAGTCAGTATGGCACTGTGTACAATATTGAATGTTGTATATACAACAAGTCAATATGGCACTGTGTACAATATTGAATGTTGTATATACAACAAGTCAGTATGGCACTGTGTACAATATTGAATGTTGTATATACAACAAGTCAGTATGGCACTGCGTACAATATTGAATGTTGTATATACAACAAGTCAGTATGGCACTGTGTACAATATTGAATGTTGTATATACAACAAGTCAGTATGGCACTGTGTACAATATTGAATGTTGTATTTACAACAAGTCAGTATGGCACTGTGTACAATATTGAATGTTGTATTTACAACAAGTCAGTATGGCACTGTGTACAATATTGAATGTTGTATTTACAACAAGTCAGTATGGCACTGTGTACAATATTGAATGTTGTATTTACAACAAGTCAGTATGGCACTGTGTACAATATTGAATGTTGTATTTACAACAAGTCAGTATGGCACTGTGTACAATATTGAATGTTGTATATACAACAAGTCAGTATGGCACTGTGTACAATATTGAATGTTGTATTTACAACAAGTCAATATGGCACTGTGTACAATATTGAATGTTGTATTTACAACAAGTCAGTATGGCACTGTGTACAATATTGAATGTTGTATATACAACAAGTTAGTATGGCACTGTGTACAATATTGAATGTTGTATTTACAACAAGTCAGTGTGGCACTGTGTACAATATTGAATGTTGTTACTGTTATATCATTCATATTCAAAGTAGTGTTTTAGAGAAAGATTTCAACAAAATTACTCAAAATCAGTAATACTCTTGTGTATGGAATAAAATTGTCACCAAAATAGTCATTTTATTTGGCCAACAAAATAAACATTGTTCATATAAAATAATATTTGATGACTTGAATGTATTTTATGAATCATATCCTGTATGTCTATATTCATATCTAATCTGATTAAATTAATCAATATTCTTTACAAGGTTTAATTAATTAACATGTTATGTAATAACTCTGATAGTATCAAACCAATTATCCTGACACTACTCACTGTATACAATGCTATAAAATCATTAAGCCGTTAAAGTTGACTCCAGATTGTCATGTCATGTCATGTCATGTCACATGTTGTGTCTTGTCTTAATTTCTGACCATCATGTCATTGGCATGTCCAACACAGCACTTTTTAATTTATAACAGTATTGTGATGGAGATTTTTCGATTTGTATTTCCAATCAATTAAAACAGTTGTTAGTCGATGACCTTGTCTAGGTAATTGATTCTATAGAATAGATATAAAAATTAAAAGATCATATTTTCATAATGAGTTTATAGTGATAGCAGAGAATAGCAAATAACTAAGAAATATGAATAACATGTATGTGAATTAAATATATCTGAAATGAATTAATACATAATGAATAACATGTATACTATGTGAATTAAATATATCTGAAATGAATTAATACATAACACAACAAATAAGAATTTTTTTGACTTGCTGTATGACTAAATACAACAATTGCTACCACTGTCTTGAGACAGTTTATAGCTCAATCCTCTCTGTTAGGAGAGATACATCTGATGAAATAATATCCCCTGTCTGTTAGGAGAGATACATCTGATGAAATAATATCCCTTGTCTGCTAGGAGAGCGAAATCTGATAAAATATATACATTGCACTATGAATGAAATCATAATTTATATGTGACCTACTTGCTAAACAAAACTAAAACACTGTCAAGTGTTACAGTTATTTAAAGACATGAACTGAAGTACATAAACTGTAATAAATCCATTCTATTGTGTTCTTGGTTTTACTGCATAGTGACATCACAATGCATGCAATGTGGCTAGATAACACATCAACAGTCGTAAATATTGATTGCCTCTATACCATGGTAGCAGAACTGCAGCAAATACATTATTATGGTGAGATCACTTTCAGCAAGCTAAGACAGAAACAAACTAAACATATGATGTTGACATTAAAGCTATGAATGAACATTGATCGGTGATATGATTACACTCATAGTATAATCAGTCAATGGGACCCAATGCAGTGTTTTATTTGTGCAGACTTTCAGTTTACATATTTGAGGACATCCAGTGTCGAATACATGGCTATATCACATCTCCTAGACATTACTGTCTCCCCATTCTGTACTACTATTTGCCACAATGCTAGTTTTGTTTGTTAAAACTCTAAGGGTGCCACATATGTAAGGTATAAACTATACTTATAGTTAGTTCCTCTATCACTGAAGGACTGTGTCAATAGGTACAAGTAGTATGGTGGTAACCTTTATTCACAAGGTGAGACATGACGTAGCCTAGTGGTAGTGAGGTGGGGCATGGTGTACTTTGTAGTGTGGTGGGGCATGGTGTACTTTGTAGTGTGGTGGGGCATGGTGTACTTTGTAGTGTGGTGGGGCATGGTGTACTTTGTAGGCTGGTGGTAGTCTGGTGGTACTTGATGTACTTTGTAGTCTCGTGGTAGTGTGGTGGTACATGATGTACTTTGTAGTCTGGTGGTAGTGTGGTGGTACTTGATGTACTTTGTAGTCTGGTGGTAGTGTGGTGGTAGTCTGGTGGTACATGGTGTACTTTGTAGTCTGGTGGTAGTCTGATGGTACATGGTGCACTTTGTAGTCTGGTGGTACTTGATGTACTTTGTAGTCTGGTGGTACATGGTGTACTTTGTAGTCTGGTGGTAGTCTGGTGGTACTTGATGTACTGTACTTTGTAGTCTGGTGGTACATGATGTACTTTGTAGTCTGGTGGTCGTCTGGTGGTACTTGATGTACTTTGTAGTGTGGTGGTACATGGTGTACTTTGTAGTCTGGTGGTACTTGATGTACTTTGTAGTGTGGTGGTAGTCTGGTGGTACTTGATGTACTTTGTAGTGTGGTGGGACATGGTGTACTTTGTAGTCTAGTGGTAGTGTGGTGGGACTTGATGTACTTTGTAGTCCGGTGGTAGTCTGGTGGTACTTGATGTACTTTTTAGTGTGGTGGTACATGGTGTACTTTGTAGTCTGGTGGTAGTCTGGTGGTACTTGATGTACTTTGTAGTCTGGTGGTAGTCTGGTGGTACTTGATGTACTTTGTAGTCTAGTGGTAGTCTGGTGGTACATGGTGTACTTTGTAGTCTAGTAGTAGTCTGGTGGTACTTGATGTACTTTGTAGTCTGGTGGTAGTCTGGTGGTACTTGATGTACTTTGTAGTGTGGTGGTACTTGATGTACTTTGTAGTCTAGTGGTAGTGTGGTGGGACTTGATGTACTTTGTAGTGTGGTGGTACATGGTGTACTTTGTAGTCTGGTGGGACTTGATGTACTTTGTAGTCTAGTGGTAGTCTGGTGGTACTTGATGTACTTTGTAGTATGGTGGTAGTCTGGTGGTACTTGATGTACTTTGTAGTGTGGTGGTACTTGATGTACTTTGTAGTCTAGTGGTAGTGTGGTGGGACTTGATGTACTTTGTAGTGTGGTGGTACATGGTGTACTTTGTAGTCTGGTGGTACTTGATGTATTTTGTAGTCTAGTGGTAGTCTGGTGGTACTTGATGTACTTTGTAGTCTAGTGGTAGTCTGGTGGTACTTGATGTACTTTGTAGCATGGTGATAGTCTGGTGGTACTTGATGTACTTTGTAGTCTGGTGGTAGTCTGGTGGTACTTGATGTACTTTGTAGTCTGGTGGTAGTGTGGTGGTACATGGTGTTCTTTGTAGTCTGGTGGTAGTGTGGTGGTACTTGATGTACTTTGTAGTCTGGTGGTAGTCTGGTTTGTAGTCTGGTGGTAATGTGGTGGTACATGGGGACAAAGTGCAATGTTCCTGCATATCACAGACACATTTTAGTATTTATTTGTTGCCACTATTAAATGTCTTTTAAATAAGGTCACCATTCAGTCATGTAGAAGTATTTGGGGGGGGGGGGTTTGTTGGGAGTCTTACAGTGTCTTCTACAAAGACTTGTTTTAATATATATGTACACGTGAAACAGAGAAAACTCTACATTTACCATTTTTGTAAACTTGTACAGATAAAATCACAACATTCTGGCATTGCTTACATCACTCAAGTACTTTTGTTACTTTTTGACATTCAGAAATCCTATTGCTCACCCTTTTCTGTTTGTAAATAAAACCCCTCTTTCCACCCCCACCCCCACCCCTCCAAACTGTTCTGTGAAACTGACAGGAAACTATATCAGCTAAAGCATTGAGTGATGATGGACGACCAACACAGTTGACCTCACATGACCTTTCTTATCTAATTGATGTCACATGACCGACCCTCATGTAACCCATAGCAACCATAACCTCTGCACCTCATCTTGATGACCCACACCCTATCAATTCCGCATTTTACTGGCAAATAACCAGACTGCATAGATTAATCAATAAGGATTTCCTGTACAGGTCACACCTGCAACCTGATAAGATAGAGACATTAAGTCCAGTGTTTTGACAAACAGTTCAGAATGCTGTGTGAGCTTTATAATGTAAACCATAATTTATAGAGGTTAAATCATAAATCAAGTATTTATATGCTCAGTGGTTATGTGAAAACATGACAAGTGGATTTAAGGTCATTCAACTCACCTTACTGTAGTACTTGACAACATACAGGTATATGTATATAAAGAACAGGAAATACTGGAAGGAAAACAGAAAGTCCACAAATGAAACCGCAGAGAAAGCTTTCATATATTGATTACCATAATGTGTTTGTTACTGTTATATTAATTACAGTGTTTTTTAGTGTTGTTTGTTATGTCAACATACAGGTAGATACAAGCCCCTCTAGTGTGTCTGGGGTTTGTCAGGTATGGGAAGAGAATGTATATTGAAGTAGCCCCCTTGTGGTGGGAAGATGTGCATGTGTATGTGTGTACACACAAAACTTACACATACATTTGTACACACAAACACATGCGCACACACACACACACACACACACACACACACACATACACAGACAGACAGACAGACAGACAGACAGACAGACAGACAGACAGACAGACATGCACATGCATGCCTGCATACATACATACATACATACATACATACATACATACATACATACATACATACATACATACATACATACATACATACATACATACATACATACATACATATAAATGCATGTATGCATGCACACACACACACATGCATGCATGCACACACACACACACACACACACACACACTCACACTCACACTCACTTTTGGAAACTAACACCATTTTTCATATAAAATGTCTCAATACTGCCATGACCTCATTCCCACACAAAAGTTTTAGTTTACCAAAATCAGATAAAAACTTATCAGTATCTATGGCAACGTTGTCTTGAAGTTTATTTCATGTGTGCTGATTTATGAGTGGTGTGATAAGAAACAAGAATTGTGACATAGTTTATATTTTGATTGTTTACATTTGCTATGTTATGTACCTGCTATAAAAACTGTGGGCCATGGTTCTCAAACCCAAAATAAGTAATTCAAAACTGCAGTTATGAGTTTACACAGATTATTTTTGCAATTTAACACCACTAATAAAACTCTAGACAGAATTCACATAGCCTTGGATTTCTTGTTTCGGTGCTATCAGTTTGCTGTATTGTGATATCTATGTAAGCCATGTGTGTGTGTGTTAGATTGAAAACACACTGCTACTTCACCTTAATTGACCCTATACACATGCTATAATGTCATCTAATAAAGAACACTATGTAAACACTGACACACTTCTACCACACTCACCATTATCCCACCCAAAAATGTCAAATATGTCTATTTTAAAACTAAACATAGATAATAGCACAAATGAATAGGGTATTGAATTGAATTGAACTGTGTTCCACCAGAAAATGAGCAGATTTTTATAAATGCTGGGTATATGGTTGGGTAGATGATGTGTGGAGAGAGAGAGAGAGAGAGAGAGAGAGAGAGAGAGAGAGAGAGAGAGAGAGAGAGAGAGAGAGAGAGAGAGAGAGAGAGAGAGAGAGAGAGAGAGTGTGTGTGTGTGTGTGTGTGGGGGGGGGGGTTGATTGGTTGATTGATTGATTACATTTATTGATTGATTGACCATTGATTGATTGATTGATCGATCGATCGATTGATTGATTGCATATATGTTTGTGGTTTTGTATTCTATTAAAGTGGATGTTAAAACTAATAGATGTGAACATATCAGTGTGTTTATAAGGTCAAAAGTCATGTCATATGTTGATAAGGTCACGTCCAAGATCATGTTTAATTAGTCGACGTGACATTGGTTGGTGTTTACACAAACATGAAGTGTTATTGACATGCCATGCCTACTGATCGTTACTATAGATATCAATGATAAGTACCTCTTATACACCACTTTTACGGTTATCGATTGAACTTGAATTCTCACTCTTATCTCTGACGTCATCACCAAGCGGAGACAAAACTATACGCCAAGGTGTGAGTATTAGGCTCATAGCTGTATTGTAATTGATAATATGGACAATAATTGTAAACCATGTTTGTTTATCTGAAATGTTTTGAAATATTACTGGATCTATCAAATGGACTGAGCTATGCCTTTGTCGGTGCATTGATTATACACGTTTGTACGACTTGTCTGCTGTATTGATAAGATGTACATTACTGGTTTTAGATAAAATAAACATGACGAGAAGGGGGTCTAGTATCAACAAATAATCACTCAACAGTCCTAGTATAGAGTACATATACTGGGTTCACGGGATAATATTATTATAACATAATCATCTGGTGTCCGTTTTGCCTTGAGTATATTCATGTGTTTTGACCATTATTATGTTTTTGGTTGACATATATAAAACACACCGAGAAGTTATATAAATTTATTGTAACCCTCATTTATTTATTTGATTTTTTAATCGTTGAAAATATGAAGTATTAATATATCTACGCAAAGACCCTCCACCAACCATCATGGAGGGTCTATGATCTACGTTGAGAAGGTTGTACACCGTCTACGTAGCTACGTGATCTTCACAACGCCTTACTCATAATGGATAATGAAGAGAAGTTTGGACAATGATGTATTGATGTTGACTTTTTTGAATTGAATCTTTCGATTAGTGAAATGACTGACAGTTTGTTAATGAACAATATCGGGTCCTTGCTAACAGTAGAAACGACCTTAATGTGTTAGTGGTCAGGGCCATGGGAGCACGTGTCAATAGTATATTGTATATGTGCATCCATAGTTTGCAATCGACACCTTTACTTTACACACAACACCTCAAGGTCTGTGGGGGATTTGTATAGTAGCCAATGGCTAGACAGTGTTTCTAAAACTCAGTGACAAGCTTCAACCTCCAGTCATTTCGATGTAAAACTTGCTGTTCGAATGAGTTGCTGGCTTCGTTCAGGATAGACCCAGTCACCAAGGTAAATACTGGTATGTCTACTCTGGGAATCGATTTTATTAAGCAGAGACGCGAGAAATCGAGTCGTGTATGTTTTCAATATCAATGCAACGGTGTTATACCGTTTGTCACGTCCGTCCCTGACATTGTGCAGTGACGGTCCTGTAGTATAGTTAGTAACATGTCAAGTCATCGACGTAATCTGGCGATCTTGAAATAGCAACAGACGAAGCGAGTATTATAGACATGTCTATGAATTCAAACGGTTGGTATCATGTGAGTTAATATCATCATAGACCCTCCACCAACTATGATTCAATGACATCCTTTTAGGTATGGTCGATTTGTGATTGATTTACAGGACGGCTTATCTACGTGTGCGATAACAGATCACTTGAGATGTCTCCAGCGATAAAACGACTGACTATCCGAGATCGATTTTCCCGTTATATACACAGCAATTAAAATTGGACAACACGTTTTACCATGTGCAGTCATTGTAAATGGTCAATGCAATTAACACAGTGGCTATCTATAGTAGCTATTGTTATTTATGTCATTGTGTTGTGTTCTGCCACTGAAGAACTTGTTGGTATTTGATTGTGTGGTATTTTACCGTGTCTTTGTTAGCATTGTGTACCTCCACCGCCGGCACCACCACCAAATTTGCTGCAGGGTTTATCGTTTGCTTGCAAGATATACGAATTGTACAGTGGTAAGGCAAGTTATCTAGTTTTTTACTTTGTCTCTAATAGAACATGAACTCTGGCCCCAGTGTCTCTACTATTAACTCACACATGAGATACTCCACATTCTATTGGGTGTTTAGGGATATCCTACATTCCAACCTATCTGTGTTCATTGGGCCTATTTATTGAATGACCTCGCCGGCATCATTTGAAAGTTTTTATCTACAAGATATATCGTGTTTTGGACGATATTTGATCGTGCAAGTATGTGTAGCGTAAGATGTTAAGAGCCAAAAGTTGAGTTTTAGTGTTTGTATGATAAATTGTATAAGGTGACAGTGAGTACAAGGTGCATGGGAGAGTCCCAAGGAAAGTGTGCATTCAATCCGTCACCAAGCTACTATTGAAAAGAAAATATTGGTTTAAATTGAGGAATATGCAATCGACCTTCATCTTTGGAGGACCGTCAATATATACACACAAGCTCCATTATACAGCATTGTTTTGAACGATTGCCCGAACATAAAAAGCGGCTCTTTCAGTTGTTTGGTGTATGCAGAAATGGTGGCATTAACTCCTGCTAACTGTTTGTCAAGTTGAAAGGGAAAGGGTCTTTACAATTGGCCGTGAAGCGATTAACACATCGTCGACCGCATTGCTTTATTGACCCTACAATCAGCTACTGTAGTAGTGCTAGGAGTGTCCTCACCTTGGCCACCATCCCAAGCCATAAAATCAACAGTCACTTTATTTTAAAAGCTTGCATAAGAATAGCATCATTCATACTGTGACGTAATTGTTCATTGCGATCAGTGCTGTAATGACCACAGGTATGTCAAGTCGGAACTTCAGGAATGTCGATGGAAATTAAAACAACTTCTGGGTGGATTATAAATGACATTCACCCAGATCAAATCCTACTTCAGGTAAACTTTGCTTAAAAAAATAATGGACTGAAAGTCGGCCATGTTTCACACTTCAAACCATCTCGAAATGTTCAATATTGTCCTTTATTAAGTTCTGAAAACGTTTCCGAATAAAATACCGTTGTGATGACCGGAGGGGGAATAAAGTGGCCACTCCATACAAAAGACAGGTACTCTTGAACTTTTCAAGCTGTTCTACATGATAGAGTAGAGGTGAAGTAGTATCGAATACTAGAATTGATTTTGCCATGGTATCGCGTAACCAGTTTGATGTCTCTCCCATCGACTCGGAATCTTCCACCCACTTTTAGGTGGATATTTAGCGAGATTCTTTGTTTGGATGAATTGACCATTGACTTGCTTTACAGTGTATAATGAATTGTACGTAAATTTCGATTAATGCATGTGGGCGATCATTCATAGTTGAATCAATTCCCACTCACTGTACAGTGTGTCTAACAATTCAATATCCCCATTGTAAGATCATCCCAGCGATGGAATTTAAAGGGAATGGGGGAGACCACCTACAGTTCTTTGCAAGCGTGTCAAAGGCATATTAAAAGAGGGGCTATGCAAGGACCTAATCTGTAAATTACCGATATTCGATCGGAGTTGTACGATTGTGTTTGTTTAGTAACGGTGAAGGGATATAATGCGTCCCGACACTCCGTGGATACCAGAATATCCTGAAGAACAACTATTTGTAAGATGTCTACAGTTACGTAGAGAAGTACATTCTTGTATAAAGGTATGAACAGAGTGGTTACGTATAGAGGTATAGGCCGGGTACGAACGGTTTCGTGATACCAAGTGCCAAGGTACATTGTAAGTTGCAGATAAGAAAGTATACATCGATATTCAGATTTTCAGATTTTGATGTTGTTTAGTCTTTCGGAAATGGTCTTCTTCCATTTAATAGAGCCCACAGTAATTACAAGAGGGGAGGGCCGGGGGAAATAGGGGGTCATTTTTTACAAATTGTCCTCGGGTGAGGGGCATATTTTAGAAAAGTGGTACGTTAGTGGAAGGTCACATTTACATTTACATTTCTGTATTATTTTGTGATTTTACATGATCCCACCGCTGCCACCGGTTAGAAATAACACTGCTACAACATCCCACCATTATAAAGTAATATCATAACATATCAGCGACATGCAGAGAGTTATATTAAATTAGAGAAAGGAAATTGAGGGACGGTCCCTTTTTAGCACTGTGACAACCGACTAGGGGGGGGGGGTAACATTTTATGCCACAGACCGGGCTTGATTTCCCCCGACCACCCCTTGTAATTACTGAAGACTCCCTAATACACCAGAACTATTACAATTTACAGTATTCGTGTCAAGCCATCACGTGACAAAGTGCTCATCCATCAGATGTGTGCCTAAAGAAATAGACAAGTTTCAGTGATAGTTTCTTACATGACATGTACTGTATGAGTGTTTTCATATTTTTCAAACGTTCCACCAACATGTTCATTTAACATTTCTAAAACTTCCCGCCAATTCTAACCTCAGAGACAAACCCTTTAAGTCTTGTAGATACGATTGTAGATAAGTTTATAACAATACTTGAGTTGGCATCCTGTTTCGACATGTGGTTATCAATAATAGCACAGATCAATAGTTTAAACAAATTCAAGACATTCGTGATCGGAAGTCTAAACTCTTAGTTCGATGATTACATTGTAAAGATGGGGTTTGGCAAACTTACGATCGTACTCGAGTTTCCGGCCTATTGTTACTACTGTGGGAGGATGGGCTGTACATTTCACGTTCCGAGGCCATTTCATATCTGGGGCGAACATACTAGTATAACGCAACCAATCTGATGCAATTGTATATTTTAACTACACGAATCCGTAGTTACATGTGCCGATACAAGCCAACCGTGACTATTGTGTCGAATACGAAATGTCACCCAGATGTGAACATTTCATTACAGTATCATACAGAAAGCCCGACGTATAGGCACAGCAAATATAGTGAGTTTTGACTACACTAGAGACAGATTTTCCAACGTCACAGTTCGCGTTATCAAATTTCATCCTTCGTTTGCTTATTATGGTCGTTTTACAGTCGATGAGGGGTAATCGTTGAAATCTTGTGCATTGTTTCCTGTATTAGGCATGTCCTTGTGTGAAGTACGTCCAATTAGCAACCAATTACTAACAATTTGATGGTATCTACAAATCTTGATGATACAAGAAATAGACAGACGACAGACAATACTTGACAAATACCATGCTATTGTAAGTAGCTCATCTCCAGTAACTAGCTCATCTCTAGTGTATCTTACAGTCACCACCGGTATCTGATTCAGACTGATTACATGTACAAATTTCTTTCATAACTTGTAAACTTCATTTTAGTATGTCATACATAAATTGATACCTGTATCATAAATTTAACAAAATGAATTTGATGACTGTAACGGAAGTATTTAAATTTTAAGTTAAAGGTTGCTAACCTAAACTCTCATATATTTTCCTGTGGAGTCGTAAATATTACGATATGCTTGGACACGTAGATCTGTCGACGTTGGGCTAGGCTGGGTTCAAATCAAATCTTTGTGTGTTTAGTCAGTGTTGAAAGGATTACAAAGAGACGAGTACTTCCTGTCTTGACACGACCTGTAGTAGGTGAATGAATATCACTTGTTCCTATGGGAACGTGTCGTCGGAAGTGACAATGCAAATCATATGAGTTTGACCACGGTCCTCCCTCACGTGGTTTTAGTTATACCGCCGGTACATGCGGGATGTAGACATGTGTGACAAGAGTTGGGACATTATCAAAATTACACCGTAACACCGTAAATTGATACGAGAAACGACATGGACATGCTAGTATAGTTCTCACACGCATTGTCTACATAAATCGGTCAGTCTGTATGTAAGTATTATTTGTATTGTGTGTTTATTACAATAGATCGGATTGTATTGTGATGCTTTGTATTCAATTGTGTATGCAGGTGATATTTGAACTCAGATATATTTACGATCGACAATGTATATCATAAAATCATATATATTATTAGTCCTGCTTGCATACGGAGGAATTCGGGACTCGATTCTGACAATTGTCCCTCCCCCTGTTTAGAGTCAAGATATTCCTGAGTTCAAATATAATATATAAATTTGATCACTGCATATATACAAGTTGTCATAAGGGTTTTCGAAATTTGTTATGGACTTCGTAAGTACATAAAACAGAGCGACATAATGTTATATCTGAAAAGAGTTGAATTTTGTATTTTTTATGAACATTGAACAAGGTCAAAGGTCAAGGGTTTCGTGATACTGATACCGAGATTGATTAGGCGAGATTTCCTATGCGGGTTACAGGGTAAACTGTCTACTAGTACATTCAATTCTTGATTAGGAAGTCTAGCTTTGTACTTTAAAACTCTGGATGTTAGTGTTTTAGTAATAGATTATGTTGTTATTTATCCACTGGTGCTGGTGATCAGACTTAATTGTCATGATGAAATACTGCTTGGTTTAAATAGCCATTGGAGGTATCTGTCTGCAATCAGACAATTACATTGTATTGTGTCTGTTGATAACTTATTAGTGGTCAGTCAAATGTGGTGTGGTGTGGTGTGGTGTGGTGTGGTGTAACATTTTGAACTAAAGTCGGAATACCTGGGCTATTGTACTTTTGTTTAGCTAGGTTAGTATTGGCATTAAGAGTACATATTCAGTTATATTTTTACATTTCTTCTATGACAACCTACGACAGCCAAATACCGCGTGCCCAATAGAAAGTGTATTTTTTTATATTTTTGCTTGACAACGCATAAAGTGTTAAGTGTCTACTCCAATAGGGTGTAAGCTACTTGGACAGGTTGTCGTTCGTGTAGGAGTACCTTTATCTATTAGGTAGTTGTTATGTAACTACCATCACTGACTACCCTACTCCATAGTACATTGTACTTTATGTTGAGTAGGTTACCCCCGTATTTACAATACAATGATACATACATACATACATACATACATACAATGATACATACATACATACATACATACATACATACATACATACATACATACATACATACATACATACATACATACATACATTTAAATTTGTCTATATATGTATATATATATATATATATATATATATATATATTTATATATATATATATAATATAGTTAGTTAGTTAGTTAGTTAGTTAGTTAGTTAGTTAGTTAGTTAGTTAGTTAGTTAGTTAGTTAGTTAGTTAGTTAGTTAGTTAGTTAGTTAGTTAGTTAGTTAGTTAGTTAGTTAGTTAGTTAGTTAGTTAATTAATTATTTATTTAGTCGGCTTGTATTTATTTTTTTATAGACGAATTCATGATGAGAAATTCGAAAACAGGCCCATCATCTGTATATGTGCATGAATTATACAAAGTGATGTTGATGATTGATGGAAACTATCATATAAAATAATTGAGAGGTGATTGAGGGAGGTACAAAAATAAAGTGGTTTGAGTACTACTCCCTTATAGAATAACGCTATACAGAGTTTAATTTTGATGTGTTATTTTCGAATCTAACTTGCATGTGAAACTTCAGCATACCCAGGATATAAAATGTTTCTTTGAGAGAAGTTTTAAGTGTGAAATATTACTTGTGAAGAGCGGTCAGAATTGTTGAAATGTGTAAGGAGTGGAATTCCCAATTTCTGTTATGTATTTATTTACTGTCCATTGTCGCATGATTGCTTTTTAAATAGTTATGCAAGGCATAGGCATGGGGAGTGTCACTTTTGCCCTCCGGGAACCCCATGTCAGAGTTGCTGTCGATGTCACGTGATTAATGTAAACCAGCTGTAGATGTCCATCAAATTTGACTAGCGTATACAGTCCGTTCAATGTGACGTCATTGCCCCGCCCACAGCTTTTTAACCCAGATGAAGTGTTCAGATTGTAAGTGCAATACTGTGTCAGTGTATAACGAGCAAAAATCAGTACCATGCGAGGCTTGTCAGGAATTTTCACCACGAGCTATGTTTGGGATGTTATGAGACAAACTGCGTAAGTTAAAATACTTGCTTTGCTGTATGGATCAGCTGTCTCCGATCTGTACTTTGTTTTATTTCGAGACAGCGATTGTCAGTAACGTTGGTTGTGTATTGTTCAATGGTTTCTTTAGAATTCGTACGTATTAATATGCACTTTGAACGATACAGTTTGGGGACACACTGCTGTAGACTGTTTAACTCGGTTTGTTGTGGGTAGACAGTGTAGGAATCCTTATATCACGGTCTGGAATGTAGCACGGTTTCTCCGAGGCTCTTTTCTTAGAGCGTGAAGCGTTTTGTTTGTACAGGGTAAAGTGCCTGTGTAGCCCGACTGGATTGCCTTTTCAATAGTGTCCTGTAGATCAGCTAGCTCCCAGGCCATTTAAGTTTGGCGATATCTAAGGAATATTCATGAGTTTGATTGAATAACCTTCCCTTCGTTAGACTTATTTAACCAGTAGCTCTTATGTTTTGACCTGTACATTTAGCTTAATTTGTAACCAGTGCTTTTTCGATTATTCATTTCAGGGGCAGTTTAATGGTTCAGTTAGCGAGGTGAGCGGCTTTCGCTGCCAAGTCATCGTGTCAGACTGACTGGATGTAATCCGTAAGGTGTCGGGTCAAGCCCCGGTCATCATGGCTCAGCAGTGTATGTTGCAAGGGAAACGGTTTTATTGCCGTGAGTGGGCCTTTCAGAAATTATTACATTGTTTGGAGAGTCGTCCGACATCGAAAACATGCGGAACGTTGGTAATGGGAGGACCAGGCAGTGGAAAAACTGCCCTGAGTGCGGAAATGATATGGTCAACATCAAACCATGGGAAACAACGAACTCTCAGTCGGCGTGCGTTGGCTTACCATTTCTGCCAAGCCCACGACAGTGAAACTTTGTCGGTGACTAATTTTATTTTGGGGTTAGTGAACCAATTAACTCGATCAACACTGTTGCACGGCTACGAAGACAAAATACGAGAACCAAGTATCCAAGGTGTACTAGAACCGTCGGAATGTGAACGCAATCCTGACGAGGCCTTCAAAAAGGGCGTTTTGTTACCATTATTGGCCCTGAGTCCACCCATGCGTTATTGTTTTATTTTGGTGGACTCAATCGACGAAGGTTATGTCGAGCAAACTGGAGACCGATCAAGCAGTGGAGGAAGCCGTACAATTGCCGAGTTGTTAGCAAACAATCATGAGCTCTTCCCACCCTGGCTCCTGTTAGTGTGCACAGCTCGCCGACAAAGCAAGAATGTGACACGAATGTTCACGGGTTTTCGTAAGATTAGTCTGGATGACCTGAGAAAATCACATGTCGTGAGAGACGTCCAACAATACATTCTAAGTCGTCTAGACAGAGAAGAAACCCTACGACAGCATTTGAGTAGGGAAACTGCCGAAATGTTGAATCAGCTGCATATCAAAAGCAATGGGTGTTTCATGTACCTGGAAAAAGTGTTGGATGGTGTTGCAGAGAAATTCATTAGTCTTCGTGACATTTCAGAAATTCCTGGAACACTAAATGGGCTGTATTTGTGGTTGTGTCAACGTTTGTTCGTACGTAAACAGTTCACCAAAATCCAGCCCATCTTGAATGTAATGCTTGCTGCTAAGCGACCTGTTGGTGACCCCGAACTTTATGCAGCCACACGCACCAGAAACACAACCCTCACCCAAGAGGAATTTGACAAGCGAATTGAAATGATGTCAAAGATACTAGTGAAAAGTAAAGACAACTCTAGAATTATTTTTCACCATAGCTTTGCAGAATGGTTGCTGGATGTGAAACACTGTACACAGAAATACCTGTGTAGTATTGCAGATGGCCATGCTATGTTAGCAATGAGATATACCTGCAATGCAACTGAACTAATTCCATCACAAGTACAGGACTTAGCAGAACATCTCATTCAAGCTAAATTATGCCCACCACTTGAAGAATACCATTTAGCACTGTGGCTTATCTGGATGGGTACTCCATTACAGGATGCATTAGTCACATCTTCACCAAAGAATCAGCAAGTATTGAAATTGTTGATCGAAGCAGGAGCTAAGGTTATCAGTCTGGATGAAAATGCCATTGCGTTAAAGGAGGCCCTGGAGAAGGAGGAATCTATTCGCGAATTACTTGATAATGGGGCCATGATCAACAGTAAAGACAACAATGGAAGGACGTTATTGTCAAATGCGGCATACTGTGGAAATGTGAATGTTGTTCAACTTCTACTGAATCGTGCTGCAGATATAGAACATGTTGACAAGATAGGACAGACACCCCTGATTCTGGCTTCTCGTCAGGGTCATACTGAAGTTATTAATTTATTACTAGAACTTAATGCAGAGGTAGATCATAAGGATAATGATGGATGGACAGCACTCAGAGCAGCTGCTTGGGCTGGTCATTCTGATGTAGTCATTGCTCTACTTGAAGCAGGTGCTGATGTGGATGCCCTGGATGAAGATCAGCGTACAGCTCTACGAGCTGCTGCCTGGGGTGGTCATGACGATATTGTGCTGAGTCTATTGGAACACAAAGCTAATATGAACAAAGCTGACAAGGAGGGACGTACTGCACTCATTGCAGCAGCATATATGGGCCACAGTCGAATTGTAGAGCATTTACTTGACTTTGGAGCTCAAATCGATCACAAAGATGCAGATGGTAGAACAGCATTGTCAGTAGCATCTCTATGTGTCCCAGCAAGTAAAGGTCATACTGAAGTTGTCAGTATTTTGATAGAGAGAGAAGCAGAGGTTGATCACCGTGATAATGATGGCATGACACCAATACTGATGGCAGCATATGAAGGACACCAAGAGATAGTGGAGTTGTTGTTAGAAGGTGAGGCAGATGTCGATGCAAGTGATAACAATAATCGCACACCTCTTGTAGCAGCTGCTTCAATGGGACATGCACCTGTTGTAAACACACTGCTTTTCTGGGGAGCTGCAATTGATACTATTGATGTCGAAGGAAGAACAGTACTGTCAATAGCTGCAGCACAAGGTAACTGCGAAGTGGTACGAATGTTACTCGATAGGGGACTGGATGAGATGCATAAGGACAACTCTGGATGGATTCCACTACATATGGCTGCACTAGAAGGCCATAAAGAAGCCTGTGAGGTGCTACTTGAGCAAGGCACACGTGTCAATGAAGCAGACAACGATGGCCGGACACCACTGATTCTTGCTGCTCAAGAAGGACACCTAGGGGTAGTCAAGCTACTTTCAGACTTTGGTGCGAAAATTGACCTTCTTTCTCATGATGGTAGAAATGCCCTGAGAACTTCCGCCATGGAAGGCCACAAAGAGGTAGTTCATTACCTGATCTGCAAGAACTCCAACATCAATTACAAAGATGCTGAAGGGCGTACTACCCTATATATGCTGGCCCTAGAGAATCGAATGAAGATGGCTGAATACCTACTCGAATGTGATGCTTATGTGGAGTGCACTGATGTTGAAGGGAGGACCCCATTGCATGTGGCAGCATGGCAAGGCAACACAGACATGGTCGACTTACTAATCCAATACCATGCTAAGGTCAACAGCGTTGACAATGACAAGCGTACCGCACTACAATCTGCAGCATGGCAGGGTCATGCAGATATTGTGAAGTTACTGCTTGACAAAGGTGCAGATGTAGACCACACTTGTAACCAGGGTGCAACAGCACTGTGTATTGCAGCCCAGGAGGGACATGTTGAAGTCTTGCATGCTCTCCTGCAACATGGGGCTGATCCAAATCATGCTGATCAGTTTGGTCGCACAGCTATCCGTGTTGCCATCAAAGGAGGACATGATGGCATCATCAAACTCCTTGAAACTTGGGGCGTGAATAATCCACTGAAAATTGTCAACATCAGTGGTAGTGGTGGTGATGTCAACAGATGCAGCTCAGCTTCCATGACAACAGCATCCACTAACAGCCTTCCAAGCAACAACATGCTAATCAATGGAGGTACTGTATCATCATGTTCGTCATCTGGATCACCAGATTCCACTGTGGATAAACGTAAATCTATGGTGTCAACTCAGTCCAAATCATCATCAAATTTGACATCAACGTCAACAAATTTGTCATCCTTCACTTTCCCACCACCACCAAGTGAAGCACCACCAGGGCTGTCATTCACAGAACAAATACAACAACACACTCCAGCTCATTGTGTACCTATGTCACATGTTGCACAAAGTATGAATCAAGAAAACATGAGACCAGATCCACCAAACAAATTGATGTTGAGATCACAAACTCTTCCAGAAAGGGGAAATGTGTCACTGTCGTTGAGCCGTGTCAAACCTATCACTAACCAGAAGTCTCCAAACTCTACAATCTCTCATCAGTCATCACCGAGGAGACAGAAACAAAGTTCAACACAACATCGACTGCACAAACTACCATCCCCTGAACATAAACCAAGAAATCTGATCCAGCTTGGGTTGCCACATTCTAACCCAGAACACTCATCACTTGGCAGAAAGGGGTCACTGCCTGCCAGTCTCCAAGACGCACATATGCAGCATTTGTTGAACTCTAAACAAAGTATGTCACCAGAGAGTAAACTCCGAAGGAATGGAATTGTTACCAATCCCAACTACACTAATATGAACATTCACATGACAAAAACTGCCATTGTGAACAGTCAGGTAGAGACAATGACAAACAAACATTCGTTGATCAATGGAAATCCTGATGCCACATCCTCAATAGAGTACAAACAAGCTGTCAAACTCAACTTGGAAGGAGGAGGAGGACGAAACGGATTCAAGAAAGAAACACCACTTTAACAGGTAAAGACCAACCAATTCTTTGATATAACCACTTTACACATCATTGCTAAATAGTACATATTTTTTTTACAGTGTGTGTGTTATAAGGCTAACTGTAAGACTGAAATCAAAAACCACAAACAAGGTTTCAACCAGGAACAATAACCCTGTAGACAGATTGAGACATTATGCCACCTATACAAAGTATAAAGTACAAAGCATATCTGATGTGGTTACCATGGTTACAGTCTTCTTAGAAACCTGTGTCATAACACCACAATGTTATAATTCAGTACCTAAGATTTATTGTGATAGTTTTTAGAGTTTGTTTATTTAGCACAAAGCATACACTTTAACAAAAAAATAAACTACACAAGATAACATAGAAAAGTGCATAAAACTTGTTTCCATTGTGAGTGGACAACATTAAAAAGAGAAATAAGTCATGATGTACATACAAAATGTCTGTTATAGATAAAGTATAGAATCTAAGGATAATCTAAAGTATAGAATCTGTGGATAATCTAAAGTATAAAATCTATGGATAATGTGCCAAATCAGTTTCTTTGAATTTGATCTATGGTGACCAAAACCTTGGTATTAAAAAATCTGTTAAAGATGAAAACAACATTTTTGGTTGTATTAAAATTTATTAAAATTAATAGATTAAAGTAAGATATGATTTCATAACCACAAAAAGACTAACATTTATAATTTGTTTTAAATGTACGAAATTTATGTATTAAGGAAACTAAACTTGTTCAGATTTGAACTCTTGACTTAGTAATCAAACATGATGTCAAAATGATGTAACCCCTGGTACTGTTTTGAGAAAAACAAACTATAAATCATTGGTCAGAAATGAACAATGAGAGAGGAGAGTTGATTTATTTCCTTGTACTGTTTATTCAATTATTACATCTCAAATAATAATCCCAGTAATCAGTCTGTCAATGCAGGATTATTTGTGGTATAAATCTTTCCAAACACGCAATCTTTTTAAGTAAATAACAAAATAGTCTGTACAACAGTTCATTATACAGTATATTGTAGAAAATGCTAAAAGGATATTAAGAAAAATTGGTTCAATATACCTATGTATCCATTTATAACATTTCTCTAAAAACATAAACCAATTCAGCCACGCTGTAGTAAATAGCTATACTTGATTTTAATTGTTGTAGACAGAGATAAAACTAGGTAGATTTGTCCTTCAGTTCTAACTAATAGAATTTAATAGAAAGGATTTATCTTAATCACAAAGATAGAAGTATTTTATCGTTAATGAACAGACTATTTCAACATCGTTATGTAAAGCGAATTAAAATGATGAGAAATGTCTTGCCTACAGCATCAATAACAATTTTGACAAATTTCATTACCCAGAGTAAATGAGTACAAACATGGATTCGATGGCTGATGTTGTCTGCCTATATTCACATTTGGTTATGATTTGTTGTTAGTGTTAGAGTTGGTCAAATACTATATGACAAGGAACAAAAAAGTCAATGCAAAATCCTGGAATCCGAGTCTAGTTCCTGACAACCATGTTCCAATTTACACTGTATTAGTTGGGTGAAGATAACGTCAGAACAGTCATCAGAAACTAGACTATGGAATCCAAAAAATACAAAAAAATACAATCTTTGTAGTTGTAAGAAAACAATGTACAATCTACATGTACTTCATTAAAAACTGCTATCAAAAGATGGTTTCCATGGAAACTAAATTTCTGTTCTCTCTCATTTCCTGTCAAATGTGTGGCAATATAAATGATTACAATAGCTGTGTAAGTATATTGATTGATGGGCTGTGAAAATAACTGTTCATCAAAAGATTTGTTTTTGCATTGACCTTTGACCCTGAGAATTAGTTTGCAATTACCACCATCCTGCTGTGAGTTGTGTTGTGCCAATAAATGGGTTAGTGCAAATAATGCAAGCAGTCCAAGTCAAAATCCCCAGGGTAGGCTGGCCTAAATGATTTCCTTTCCTCAAGGCCAACACAAAATTGGTGGTTATACAATATGGAGAAATACTGTTCAGGAGAAATGAAAATAGATGTGTGAGTTTATGTATCAAGGTTGTATAATATGATAACTACATTGAAATGCAAATAATGTGAAGGACTTCATCTCTATTCATTTCAACAAAACAGCACAAATTTGTGATTAAAAAACTGAAGCTCCATGAAATCTGAACTCCCTGCAGTGTTTCAATTATTATCACCACATGTACAGACATACAGATGCCTGGTTTTACACCAGACAGTTACAATGTAGAACAGCAGAGTAGAACAGTGCCAGTAGACAGATTGCGTGTATTTGTATTTTTGGTACTCATTCCATGCAGATTAAAAGTGCTTCAGAAAAGGTTCATAGTCAAAAGTATGTTTTTGCTGTATCAGGATAAAAAGTAATGTATAATTTGAAATGAAAAAAGTGACATGTTTCCCATGTATTTTGTTTGGTTTTCTATTCTTTGTTCGTCAGCAATCACAAACCATTCAAAGTTATAACAAGGATATAAATAAAAGCACATCTCTAAAATAAACCAACTATCCAGTCTGGATTGAATATATATATATGATAATAATACCTGATGAAATAAACATGTTTGCCAAGAGACTCCTCAGTTTGACGGTTGATTTGTCATGATGGTGTGAAAGAAAACTACCATAGACTTTCACATGTGGAAGATTAGCTATCCTCCTCAGAAATACTAAAGTCTCAACTTTTTTGAACAACATCTATGTATTGTAAAATTTTGGCGAAAGGCCTCACAAGTTTTGAGGCTTAACTGAAATAACAAAATTGTGTTGCGAGATATTTTACCATGATGTTGAATAGGGAACTTGCAATCCAAACTGAGCATGCTCAGATGCAAAGGACTATGGGATTATCTGTGGTTATCATAATACCTAATCAGGAGTTACCGATAAAATAAACCTCCCACAATAGTCAGGGTGACTATGAATTGATCATTTGTGGTTACAAACAATGTAACATTATTGTTTACAATACTATTTGATTAGTATTTATTATCACATTTCCCATGATGCAACATTCAACATGGCGGGTTTGCAAGTTCCCTGTTGTTGTGTCCTGTTATACACAGTTTATAGTATTTGAATCTGTACCAAGTCACTGACACAATGCTAGGCAGATGAAGGAAAGGAGACTATATTTTAGTCAGGGGTGACTTGTTTATTACCATATTTACCATGGAGAGTATATTTGTATTTATTAGGGTTGTGAACTCTCCTAAAACTTTACATGTTCTATTCTTCTCCATACCTAATTTTCCCAAGGAAATCACAAAAGCTTTTTCAAAGCACCTCAACTGATAAAACTTTGTTGTTTTCCCAAGTGTTTCACATGACTTGTATGTTATTTCCCAACGGTTATTTCAGGTGGCCTTTGACAGGTTTACACATCAACTAATGTTATTGCAGAAGCTGTGATCTGTTAGATCCAGTAACTTTTTTTATTTTGACTTCTTATATAACATTGCATCAGTGTGTTTTGGTTGGCACACTGCATGTTGTATTTATAGCTATGCCTCCAGGTTAGCAGTATGCTGTCTGGTTAAACTCTATTGTAATCGGTATCTTTTTTTTCTGTCTCTGTTCAAAGGTGAAATACTGTAAATATTGTACAGCACACTTGGGTGAGAATTACTGCTATCTAACCATTCCAACTGACAACGTCACGTCAAGTCCAGTCCAGTCTACAGTCAACGCAGTCCAATGTTGGAGGTCCTACACTTTGTAAATAGAACTATTTAGGATTGAACCTTTTACAACACAAGAGATAATTACTGAAGCATCACTATTGAAGCCAGCATGTATAAATGGATGGGTGGATGTAACTGTCTATTAGGTGGACAATGAATTGATGCATTCTATTTGTAAATAACCAACTACTGTTCAAATTACTCCGCACACATATACACACACAGTACACCAACAATATGCTTTAATTGGTGTCACTTTATGGAGACCCTGACCTAAATCGCTTGTAAGCTGTAAATGCTAGAATTTTGATGACCTTGCAGAGTGACGATAGTGTTGCATTGGTGCAGTAAGCCAGCCAGCCGCCGGCAAGGGTTATGTGAGCATTTGAAGGTCAGGTGATACTCTGTATTTCAATTAGTATGTATATTAGATATAGGCCGGAGTCTTTGTCAGCCATTTATCACTGTCATGTTATGTTGCTATTCAATGTTGTACTTCACAACTATACTCCTCAATGTTTCACATTCTTACAATCTGCAAACTCATTAATATTATAATTATATCCTTAAATTTCAATATTTTGTATGTATACATAATATAATGAATGTATGTAAGTATGTATGAATATATGTGCGTGTGTGCATGCATGTATGTACATTGTTTGCCACTGTTTTTGGTGAATTTGAATTTCATTAAATTTACATTTTTTCAGCATTTATTTACTGTTAAAGATTGTGAAAGTTTCAAGGTCATTTTATTTGTTTTCATTGTTGTTGTTTTTTCCAACAAGAGCATCATACAAGATGGAATTTAGATTCTGAATTTTTTAAAAAAATATTGAGCAAGAGCTGATGGGGAGAGAACTGCCCCCTATGCAGCACATGGTATAATGTCAGGTAGACCACTGATAGTTGATAGTATATAACTACACTTTATAGTGTATCCGGTATAGATCAGTTATATTCATAATAGAACAGACTACATAATGTATAGATGGGACATTATATTTAAAATATGTTATATTTATAAGTACCATCATTTCATTGGGAAAGATGCCAGAGTTTGGATTTTCATGAAATTATTTCCGAATACATTTGATAAATCATGTAACAGTCAAGTCTTGCCTGTTGTAAACTTTTTCACACAGGTTCTTCCATGCTTCAAGTAGTTTTACCAATATGCAGACAGTCAAAATTTATGGTGCTCTGTGGATGATTTTATTTTCACAAAAACAGACGACATCTGTTTTTTTTTCGTTTGTTACTTTCACAATGTTTTGTTGACAGATTAATCTGACTGTGTTTTCATAAAGTGTAAGGGAGATATCATTGAAAAGTGAAAATATTGTCCTGCTGTAAATAGAATAATCTACAGTGTCTATAACACTGTCTGTACATTGGCCAGACAAACTTGAGAACATTTTGATTCCATACTATGAGTATTTCTCATTTCCCAATGCAAGCTGAAAATTTCAAAACTTTCAAATTGCTGGTGAAAGTATACTCTAAAGACAAGAGATAAAAAGATAGTTTAGATCCCTTGTAATGATAATTTGCTAAACTACACATTGCATATTAAAACAACAAGAATCCATCATTTCCCTTTTTCTGGCCCAGCGTTAGCACTGAGCTATCCTGATGTTAACATCTGGCAGATGAAGGCATTAACCCCACCAGTTGCTAAAATGTGCTGGTGAGGTGTTAGTGTCAGCCCAGTGTTAGCACTGAACTATCCTGGTGTTAACATGGGATTGGTGCAAGCATTAACCCCACCCGTTGCTAACATGTGCTTGTGAATATGTGTTAGTGCCAGCCTGGTGTTAACACTGAGTTAGAGTGATGCTTTTCTGATTAAATGCTAACCCAGTGTCACCCTGATGATAAAAGTAGACTAGCCTGGTGTCAACATTGTGTTGGTACATGCATTAACCCTTCCAGTCACTAACACATTCTGGTGAGATGTTTATGTCAAACCAGTGTTAGCAGTGAACTTAAGTCAGGTTTTGGTCTTATACAGGTTATCATTCTTTGAATTGCCCCATAACCACTGTACAGTAAAACCTCTGTATTACAGACACCAATCAAGAGTGTAGTGTGCGTAATAAACAGGTTTTACTATATTTAAACTGTACTATGTTTCACTTGGAATTGATAAAGATAGGTGAAATTCTGTACTCTAATAGAATGAAGCACTATAGTTAAGTTGAATCAGTTTGGATGTAGTTACATACCCAAATAAATGTTAAAAAACAAAGACGTGTAATATCTTGCAAGTGGTAGTCTGTTCACGTGTGTTCTGGTTGCTATGGTAAAACTGTGAAGTTAAAGTTAAGAGTTCAATCTGGAGCATTTTAAAAAGATCTTAAATACAATATATATCGTACTATGTAGTATGGAATTGTCATTCTGAAGAGGATCGTCCACAAGACAGATCGAAAGCTCAATGCTAAAAACTTTGAACAGCTTGTGTGTTATAACCTTTGTAAATCATTACATTATTATGGTTTACTTAGTATGGATTATATGTGTGTTTGTATGTCTAGTGTTGTTATGGGATGTACTTGTGTTACTCGATGTGTCTCGTGCTATGGGAAGGTATGTGTCACTGTATGTGTCTGGATGTTTAGTTATCTTGGATGGTACCAATATAGTCTAGAGCCAAGTCTAAGATATGACAGCCAGCACTGGTTTAGAAGCCTGATAAAGACAATTTCTGTTATTAAAAAGCCTGTATCCACTTGTGCTCTTTCACACAGTTTATTGATCTTAGTTTGTTTTACTCGCAGAAGCTTGAGGTGTTGTCTGTCGTGGATAACATGAGTACCTGCATGTTTATACTACCTGTTCACCACAGAAATAGAGAGACTCCATAAATACAAAATGACATCATTGTACATGTATTTTAACATCAATTCACATTATGCATAATTTTAAGTTAAGGATATAATCAAAACTTGCCAAAAATTTTTTAAGAAAATAAATATTTTAAATTCATCTTGGTGGGAGAATTTTGAATAGAGAAGACGATCGTTACTATGTATTGATGTGAGTTTGTTTGGTTGATGTGTGAAAACTGGTCATCCATCAGTTCTCAATTTGTATATGATATGCATGACTTGTTAGATGTTAAGCCAACATACTGCAGTCATATGACATAGCCAATACAATTACTTAGGTATGCTGTGTGAAATGGAACACAGTTAACGGTTGACTAACTGTCAATAATGAATTACAGACTGTCTTCTATATTGAATACATAAGTATACAAACATTGAGGGCAATCCAAGCTTGGACACAAAATGACTTAATTCCCCCAAGAACTCACAATCTTGCTGCCAGAAAGAAAGTCAAACTGGAATTGAATGACTTGTTGTTATGGAAACCCACTAGATACAAGAAGGATCTGAGATGAAATGTCAAGTCTCAACAGCGTGATATGGTTGTTATATATATGTACCGGTGATTATAGATCAGATACATACATCTACTAGTGATATTAGCACTGCCATGCAATACTAAAAAGTATTATTATGTATGCAAATATACACATGACATTCCATGGTTTTTATGGAATTTGATGTTGCATATAGATAAATAATTAAATAAATAAATACAATAAATAAATAAATAAAGATATGTAATAGTAACAGAACACCATTGACAAATGACCATCAACACAGTCTGCTCTTGGTATTTGTGAGAATGCATAAGGTTTTCTCACCACATTTGATTCTTATAATATATTAATGACAGACTTAGTTCTCAGTATTGTTACTAAATACATGTACCAATGGTGAAAATCGCCCACCATGTTATGATCCTACTGTTGAAACTATCACTATAGATTCTCTATATAAACACATTGGTTTATGTGGACTTGCATGGTTATTAAAAGTACAGACCTGTAGAGAAATACATATATATTACAGGATGTCTTCTCAAATACAATATGCACCATTACAATTGTCTAATACAGACACATTGGTTACTATGAACACTACTGTCATATATGAACACTAGATTGACCCTTACAATTGTCTAATACAGACACATTGGTTACTATGAACACTACTGTCATATATGAACACTAGATTGACCCTTACAATTGTCTAATACAGACACATTGGTTACTATGAACACTACTGTCGTATATGAACACTACATGCACCATTGTCAATTACAGACACATTGGTTACTATGAACACTACTGTCCTACATGCACCTTTGCAATTGCCTAATACAGACACTGGTTACTATGAACACTACTGTCCTAATGAACACTGACATTCTGTACAGCTAAAACAGTTGTTTTGTTTATTTAGTGGTTCAAAAAACTACATGTGGTCTCTGAGAGATAACAGTAGGAAAGCACAGACAACTACTGTACAACAATGAGAATTAGACACAAAGCAGTGCATATCTAGATCAAAGTACAGTTGAGTTGTTGTGGAAGTACAGTCTTTGTGTGGAAGGACTAGGAAAACAATACTATTCTATATTGACCTGCTGCTATTGATAAAACCAGCAGTGATCATATCACTTGTCAAAATACACATGTATATGTTTGCATGCAGCAACTCAAACCCAGGTTATTAACCTATAGTGTCTCTAGGGAACTACAACTATAGTGGTGCAATGCTGGAAATTCTATATATTTTGATTAAGAATCAAAAGTAAAACTCATGAATTCTGAAATGTATTCCCAGAGGCATGTACATTTCTGTTTTGGGTACACAGATCAAGTATTTAAGCCAGTTTATTAATATGTCAATTTCACTTTTTATGTTGTTTTTTGGGGATGATTTTTTTTACCATCCATTGTATTCAAATTGAGACTAATTCCGATCAATTCATTAAAACTTAAATCCTATAGCACACAGTGTATGACTGAATCAATGAATTATCAAAGTACGTTCATTTAAATAACAATAGTTAATTTCTATTAATTAGTCTTCAATCTAAAAGGCAGTTTAAATATCGATTTTATGTGATCATGACATAAGTCATAAGTAGTGTCTAGTCTTCACATTTTAATGCAGACTCAATAATCCTAGGTCATGGTTCAAAGGTCATACTCTGAGGTCAAATACCAATGAAAGAAACCACTGTCTGTGTTGACAATACATGACCCCATGAGAAGTGTATTTTGTATGATTTGGTGACTTGTTTTTGTCAAATAATTTAGAACTGGTGCCAGAAATCTATAATCCTGGCTTATGAACGAAAAAACTTAGATAAATCCTGTATAAAATGCAAACCCTTTTCATGGATCAACCAGTACAAGGTATTACATTGTACAATGTATTATTCTGCCTTGTCTGATATGTTGTCTGGACTTCATATCCAACAGATTTTATTATCTTGGCCTTGCTATCACAAGCTAAACATGGTAGTCTCAATGCCTGTGATAGTACGACCAAGACAGGTTTCTTGGCCACATGACGATGGCAGTGAATATGATATGCACCACCACCCCAGGGATGGAGATGACTTTCTACATTGAGACTAAATGTACAAGTCTGCTTTGAAATATTAAAACATAATTGTAAAATTTTCCTGAAACAAACAAAAGAACATTCAAAGATTAATGTATAAATTATTTATTATAATAATTAGTAAAACGTTATCTTTCAGTGGAGGAACTTCATCGTTCTTCAGTCTATGGGATTTTGGGATTGTTTTGGTAAGTGTGGCATCAAAGTATACTAGCATTATGACTGGTTATTTTGATTAACAATATTGTAGAGTGATTTTATTTTTAACAAAATCTTTAAAACAATGAAGGTGATTTTTGCATTGATTTATTTCAATGTAGTACAGTGATATACTACATGTCTATCTGATTTGTCACAATAAAACTACATGTGAAGAATGTATCATTCATGGCCAAAAGTAAAATCATAAAAATTAAGTGTCATTATCGTTTTAAAAAAAAACGAGTAGAATGGACGAATCCGGACTGGAAAAGTGTTGAAACCAATAGAACCATGGAATATGTAGACGACAATTAATAGTGGTGCTCGAATCACAATAGATATACATACAGTTTCACACTGTATTAAACACATTTACCGAAATAATTAAGTACAAATAAAACTGGCTGGCACATGACGTTAGTCACAATGAAAACATTCAAAAGCATAAAGTTCGTGATAATACAGCTTCTATCATTGTTAATTTAATGAGATCAGAACGTCGTTTTATGAGCAGTGGAAAACTATTCTTATCAAACCGCGAAATGTAATACAAATCTGCTGTTCCAACATGTTGTGCCAAGTGTTATTATTAATTCGACAGTTGTTTACTTTCCCTGTTTGTACTAAACAGGTTCTGTTCGTTCGTCGACGGTCTGATGTCAGCTGTTGTATATCTTCTTGGACCAGCCGATGGTTAGGTCTGCATTAGTTTATATATATCATTGTGGAAATATCTGCCATGAAGTGAAGTCAATAGATTTCCTGTCTATTCATAACTTTGCAGTGTCAATGACCAATACAACAGTTCACAAACTAGCAATACAGACACTTCATTTCTACTTAGTGGTTTTGAAAACAAGACAAAAAATCCATTCATACTCTTGTTTTCTTTTGGTACTCAAACTTTTCATGACGTTAATTTACCTTTCTGCTTAATTTTGAAAAGACGCATTGGCTGTTACAGAATAGATAAAAAGTGGTCTAGGACAGAGAGACAAATTTCAATAGCATTGTCTGCCAATCGAAATGTCAACTTTGGTTTTTGGAATGTACTCTTTGACCTTAAGATAATTTAGGGAATGGTTTACTTGTAGCAGTCAGTTTAGCCAAACCAGACTCTATCCTACCACACAATGTGTAGTGACTTGTACTTGATCATACACGTGCGAAGGTTGTTTGAAAGTTGGTAGAACACCCACTTATCCATCTATTTTTGGTTTTGTTCATTAAAATTTTATTCTACTACTATATCGCTATCGAAATTTGACAAAATTTGGGACAAAATTAAATAAATCGATTCAATTTGTTTTATTGTATTGTATTCCAATGATTTACATGAAATGGATTATGTTTGTTGGTTGGTTGTTTGGTTTGTAGGACGGTAGATAGGTAGGTAGGTAGATGGGTAGGTAGGTAGGTAGGTAGGTAGTTAGGTACTTGGTCGGTTGGTAGGTAGGTAGGTACCATGTTGTTTGGTTGGTAGGTAGGACGGTAGATAGGTACTTGGTTGGTTGGTTGGTAGGTTGGTAATTAGATAATTGGGTAGGCAAATCCTTGCTGAACTCCATAATACATTATGCCAAAGTTGACATGAAAATCTTGGGGTTTTGCCAAGACATAATACGTGTACACAGAAAAAGGAATTATTTGCAATGAATTATGACGGGGTGGGGTAGTGGAATTTTGGTGACTGACATAACGGGATACCCCATAGTGTGATGGCTATGTGTATGTCAAGCCGTTGTTTAACTTGGCGGGTTTTTAGCATCCCATACACATAGCCATCTGTCATCTACAAAATTAAGTTATCACCTTGTCTGTCACCATGGCAACTTAGCTTAGTATCAAATTTTCCACGGAAAACATTTCCGGTCTTTGGATTTCATTAACACAAATATTCCATGGATTTGTTTAAAGTTGGTAGGTCGACTATCCAAGCTTAGACATAACACATTTGTCAGCATTGACTGTTTAACACACGCACTGTATATATGTAACCTTGAATTGCAATCGTTAGAGTCATGGTGTGGTAAATCACAGAAAAAAATATCAACAAACTGTAACTGTAACATCTTCTTATCACATACCAAAAGTTTACCAAATTTAATAGTTTAAATAGTTTTTTATCATTAGTTTTGAAATCATAGGTTACCACGGTTACCCTACTTTAAAAACGAACTAAACTTATGCCTCTATGCCACACTTCACTTTTACTTTTCAAAGTTGACATTCAATTAAGTGTAACAGCGGCACTTGGGCGTTTTTCTGTAACATGTTATGTACAAATAACAAATTATTGGTTGTGCATCTTAGGTGCAGGTTATTCCACATACGTCCACCATCGTTTGAAGTTTTACCAATATTGACGGGTTTTACCAATATAGAGTCGATGTCTTATGACTGACAAATAGACTACATGTTGGGCGTATAAGTATTGTACGTTATGAGAGCTCTTTGTTTATATATTTAGGTGTGGTTTATGTAAAGGTTGTATAACATGAGATAATTGATTATACCTGCAACACAATCTTTTAACAACACTCTTCACTTCTCCTGATGTGATATTTGCGAAATTCCAGAATTATGAGTCCAAAATATACCATCGTATCGTTGACAATTACAAGTGATATACCGAGTACCATTTACAACACGTAGATAAGAACACGGGTCTACGACAAATAATGACCCGATTATTTGTACAAAAATAGAAGTGTACAGTATACTGTGTACTGTGTAGTGTGTTATTGATAACAATTACCTATAAACATATTTATTAACAGGTAACACCAGTTCACACTGTCGACCTGTATGACATCGCTGATTGTGTACGTGATCACGTAGTACACGTGTACATACCCCCACCACTGGGGTGGTCACTTTCAACTGTCTAAATATTATAGCTAAAAATCATCTTCCTTTTTTCTGACACAGACATGTACCACAGGTTACATGTAAAGAGTTTGAACAGGACCAAATCCATGGGCCAAATTTTATTTGATGTTTCATAATTTTTTTTAATGAATGGTTAGAAAAATAGAATTTCACTCTTCACCACTTCAAAGTTCAACACGCATAAACAACACAACAGAGTATAACAACCGAGACCAGTATCAAGGTATATGTCATATCTTGGTGAATTTGGTCTAGGAATTGAAAGAACTCTATTAAGACTGTCCTTTCGTGTTTTCACTTCCGCTGACGTAGTCCATACCAGGATCCGTTCCATGGTCTTAATTACAGCAAACTGCTGTATAATTCCCTGTCTAGTCTATCGATAACCGTAATAGTAATTGTTTGTGTGAAGGTGTATTAATGTTGTCCAACAAAGTCATTGCAATTTCATGTAGTTTGTACACTATGTTATTACTTTTAGAAGACCTTTCTGTGTAAACTTAGTCGTCACTTGTACCTTTAATATTGTCCATGACTTAATCCAGGAAATGTCTCATATAAATTATGAAAGTTTTGTTGTTCTTGTCGCCTTTTTTCACAAAGTTTCGATGTCATTGCAATAGTCTACAAATTCCCTCAGGATTTTGTATCGCAATCTATATAAGTACAAATGCAGGAAGTGTGTGCTTGTCTGTTATTTCTGTTGTCGTTTTCGACTCCCACCGTTTACATGTTTGACGAACTGAGAGGGTCCAAAAGTGAAAATAACGTTAATACAACGGATCAATAATGTATATTATGAGAGCCGTTTTTACAACTTGTTTTAGTTTGCAAACCTTTAACCTGGCCTGTATTAGAAACGTTATACGTATATGATACCCGATGCATTATCCACAGTATAGTTCGTTTAATACTCAGTTTTCCAACTCTTAAACCTGGCCAATAAACCTTGAATATAAATGATATGACACTTAATACAATGCAATATCGACAGCATCGTTCCTAGATCTTTGTTTAATAAATGGAGATTTTCTAAAGCGGGCTGTATGTTATTCATAAACTATTTGAAATCCAAGCTTTCCTATCGACATAATAAACACCATTTTCAGGTCTTCATTGTTTCTTGCACTGCTTAGTAGTGTGTAGAAAACACTGGAAACCACTGGCCTGCCGTACTATATTCATACAGTATTGTATCATAACGTTTAGCATGACACTATTTGAGTTTATAATAGCACCCGCTTGTGGTCACTATATAGAATTTTCTAGTAGCAAACAAATGTACCAACTCACTCCTTCATCTGACCGCTTGGTGGCGGAATACTTACCGGATCTTACGACTGGACAGTAACATGATCACAGCGTCAAAAAATCTTGAGATATACATTATAGATTTTTTTTATTTAAAAAATCTTTAAGTTAAACCAACTTTACTCAGACAATATACAAGCATGACAAAAAGGAAAGGTAAATGGGAATCAAAGATGATCAAAATTACATTTCTTAAAAAAATATAAAATGAAAAAAAGGGTAAGTTCTCTCTCTTCACGAAGTATATCTACTTGTAAAATCTTATGACAGATATAAGCAGTAAGAAGGATACAATTGCACTGTGAGCTTTAAACTATACACATTTAAAGTTTTATTGGAATATCTGTGGTATGCACTTGTATTTGATATTTTGATATCAACATTATAAAGTTAGTGACTAAATAGCATACATGTCAGAATCTGTCTGCAGAACTACTACATTCTAGAAAGGTAATTTACTTATCTGATGCCAAGGATTGCATGATGTATTACGCATTGTTTTGTTCAATGATTTCTTCCTGGGTGTAGTTCTGTTTATAGGTTCAATTGCCACGGTTTTCTGATTGACTATATAGAGATATATTTTATAAATAGAATCCCGAAAGAAACAAAAAGAAAATCAATCCTTATAATACTTACTTTGTCAGCCCAAATAAAACATTTAAAACGATGTTCCAGACGTCTTCATTTAGTACAGCATTTAGGAGAAACAAAAATACCCACTACTTTCCTAAGACTATAGGTCGAGGGAAATAACGACACATAAAGCAAAGCAAATTGATATATAGCCATATTAACATCTTTATTGGAAGAATTTAATTATTGATTGAAATCACACACACTGTACACTTGGGAAAAATGTTCTGGTGATGAAAACCAAGGTGGTTTCGAATTAGCTCTGTACATGTATAGTGAACGAGTCCTGAAACCGATTGATACAAGGCAAGGTTGCGTCGTGGAAACTCTATGGAATAAAATCTCAACAGTACAAGTTTAGGTATGGTGTTCACTATAGATCCAAAACATTGTTTGCTGTCTACCACGTTAGCTTCACCGTTACTGTTTTTCATACAAAACATTGCATGGCACGTACACTTCACGTCACGTCACGTCACACCTCTCACCACTACAGTATTCTGAGGTCCGACACTAAATATCATCGCATATCAATTGTAACCATGGTAATAGTAGCCCTGTGCCTGATGTGTAGATAGACCACTCTGTTCTTAAAATTTTCAAATGTTATTGTTTCTGCGATTGTTTCTTATCACCGTATAAAGTTAAATTTGTTACCCAGAGACGGTCGAGACCATCATGCTTCTTCCATCTGTCGTATTGTTGGCTGTTCGCTTATCCATGCAACAAAGAAGTCTTTTATAGGCGTTCCTAAAATTTCTGTTCATCCAGGCATACAGGTAGGGATTCAAAGACGAGTTGAACCATGCCAATGATGCAACAACTTGATGCACTTCTCTGGGCACAATAAAATATCTATCGGATAAATTAGCAACACAATAGGGTAGCCAGCATATGCAGAATATTGAGAATATCAAGAACAGTTGTTGAGTGACTTTAACTTCTGTTTTGCTCCATTGACCCTCGTTTTTTGCGTTACCTTTGGTTGCCTTGGCAACAGCTTCGTTGTTACTTCGCTCCTGTGCTCCCTGGTTTTGGGTTTTGGCCGTGGATTGTACCCGCAGTCGAGATGCACGTATAGCTCTGAAGGTAAGGAAATAACCAATGAACATCATGATGATACACGGTAAGACGGCAAATGTCAAAACACTAAACAGGAACCACCATGTTAGACTATCACCATAGACATAGGCACAATAGCCAATAGCTGTGTTGTAACCAAGACTACCAAAACCAATCACTGGCAGCAAAGTCCATGTAATACTAAAAATCCATGTCCATCCTACCCAAATGTAGTTCTTCTTTCGACTGAATATCCTCCGGTATGTGCCAGTCGGTCTGGTTATGAGAATAAACCTATTGATGGCGATGGTGCCTAATGTTGTTATTGACACTCCAAATGTTGCTATGGTGAAGAAGCCAATGATTTGGCAACCAATGGGATTATACGGCCACGTACCATGGTATAACGTGAATACATAGAAAGGTTCAAATATGCCACAAACACACAAATCAGTGACGCTTAAGTTGACCACGAATAAGTTGGCGATGATATGAAGTTTGGGAGTAGTGACAACTGCTGTTATAACAAGAATGTTGCCAAAAACACCAGCAAGACTGAACAGAACTAAGAAAAATAGATGTAAAATTGTGCTGTCTGTAACATCCCTTGATGTAATGTTAATCGCAGATACATTTCCAATATTGTCAGAGACATTCCTTGTCGTATCCATTGGTAACGTCAACTGGATAACACAGTTGAAAAGTTAGGATTCTTTATAGCTTTGGCGACATGGTTTGGTCTGTTGAGGTGTACATAGTCTGCACCACAGCTGTTGTCTTGTCTATCTTATGATCATGAGGAATTTTCATCCCGATTATCGGCAAAATTGTTGTATATCTCAGGCGATGATTGGCCGAATTAGCGAGGTAGTGAAGGTTTCATTTACTTTGAGACGTGTCGTAGTTATGGTAACTGTTCAGAAGTCGTGTCGTTTGACAATTCAAGCCAATTACATCCTCATCTAGTACAGTCTGAAATATGTAGTTACACGGTACTGGGGGTAATCCTAAAATAACAGTTGTATTTTAGATCTTCGTTCTGGTGTCAAACACACAACTGCCGTTGGCGAACCTGGCGTACAGAATACTACATCACTACTTGAAAATTCTTGCCTCAATGTTATCCAAGTGAATATATACGGTTGAAGTCTTAAAACACTTTGTTTCCATGACGATAAAGTGGTTGTCACGTGTGTAGATTACACCAGTCGATCGATTATGAAAATATGAAAATAGAAATCTATTATCTCTACAAATGTACATCAATCGGTTATAGTTCGATAAATGTATGTTGGTGGCCCTGAAATTAATTACATGTAAACACAAATTAAGCCTTTAAAAGAATCTCTCACTCTAGATCTATATATCATGCTGTCTTGTTGGATTGTTTGCATAACTTCTTTGCGAGTGGTCGAAAAAAAACGTACACATAGGCGACACACACACACACACACACACACACACACACACACACACACATACACACACATACATACACACATACACACATACACACATGCATGCATACATACATACATACATACATACATACATACATACATACATACATACATACATACATACATACATACATACATACATACATACATACATACATACATACATACATACATACATACATACATACATACATACATACATACATACATACATACATACATAGTGGGGAATACACATGATAGTGGGTAGGGGCAGTCCCGAGGGCAGTGGTACAAAAGTGATAGAGACTGATACGGGGAATTTCACTCGTAATAAATTGGTTAAAATAGGAGCGCTAGTAGTTTTCACCTACTTCTAATAATATATTATTTTATTTTATTTCCAGGATTAGGAAGGGGAGCAACTCCTATTTACAGGTTCCTTAAAAACTTAAAAGCCACTTAAAAATGCACAAAGTACACCAAGCACAGCACACATATATATCAAGCTGTTAACATTAAACACAAAACAATATAAATAAAATGAAAAATTTCACACTAAAAATTGTTTGTTACAAAAAAAAGAGTTGACAAAACCTTTAAAAATACATAAAATAAGAGTGGATGTCAATCTGGGGATTCAAATTCAATTGTCATCAATTAATGTAGACATACACCTCTGCAAAGTAAAATATTTGAACAAACACCATCTTAAAATATAGTGCATATGCAATGCAGTGAAATAATGCACATGCAGTCTTACTTTCACAGGTCCACACAGAAAGATGATAAATATTCACAAGAAGAAGAGTAGTGTAGTTTTAAAACTCCCATATTGGTGTGTTTAATTGCTACATTTACATTGTGCTCTATCATATTGTGAACACTACAGGATGTATATATCACACTGCATTGTTGATGTGATGCAGATTCCAATTTTTTATCCTTTTTTTGAATGAATGGCGCTATGGCCCTTACAAACGTCAGTTTGCATGATCAATATTATATTTCATTTTATTTGATAATGTAACAGTTGAATAAAATACGCATAGAATATTATGGTAAAAAGCAAGCAACGACAAATAGGCGAAAACGGCCATATGTGTTAAAGTAATCGAAATTAACACTTTCGTTTTTCCAAACATTTATCACCGTTGTTGCAGGTTCTCATGGTGATTGACAGTTCGTCTGTCGTGTCCCTGTCATCTCAAATGATGATAAAACATGAGTAAAAGCATGGCGTTATCTCATTCCATTTTAATAACGACTGTCAATACTGTGATAAATGTCGTCTGTCTGTCCTAATCTAAAGCACAAATTTGACACGGCTTAATTGAGTGCTCTTTTTACTGTGTTTACAAATTGAACACGGCTTAATTGAGTACATCATTGCACTGTGTTTGTTAGTCAGATAGCTGTAACAATGACATAATCCAGTCATAATAGTACAGTTAAAATTAGCCACATAAAAAATCAACTTTATTGATATATTTTGCTGTTTTTAAAATCATAATGTTACTGTAAACATAAATAACAATTCTGAAGGTAAGATAAAAATTGGGCCACTCTAAGATGATTTCGTGGGTCGTAAAATTACGAGACTGGAAGAAGTAAAGTATGGCGTTTTTGAAAACATGTAAACTTATATTTGACCTCATTATATTGTCTGTCCAGATCTAGACTCGCTCCTTTTTTTCTTCATAACTGAAACCACTCTAGTGGTCTGAGTTAGAACTGTCTTCAAATATTAAAATGTTCGTTTTCCCCATATTGGTATGTGGGTCTGACCTTGGCCTGCCTTCCTGGCTACATTGTGTATGGCAGCGGAACATGTCAATCACAACATCGGAACAAGAGGTTTTTGGCTTGGACAGAGGGGAGCCCTCGTCGACACTGGGAGGAGAGGAAAGGGACAACCCCTTGACGTGCCAGCTGATCGTTGTACACAACTAGTATCCAGTACCACACCGATCTCTCTGTACTGTGCCGACATTTAGGTCCTGCTATTGATGACTAGCTATCCAACATGAAATTAATGACTGCAAGTATTGCTGTAGGTCGTTTAAATCGGAAAGTGAAAGATATTATTCTCAGAAGTTTACCATGCACTGCAACGCCGAGACGTAACTTCACCAACAGTTGGTAAGTTTGTGACTGTCTCGTTCTACCGTATTCCGATTTTAGACAGACAGATAGATAGATAACATAGTGTAAAATCGGAATACTGTCGTCAGGAACTAGACTAGTGACCACCCGTTTGAATGACTAGGCTGAAGGCAATCACTAAAACTTCAACCTGAGAAAGGCACAAACCATACAGCGGTCTGAGAAATACCTTAGTCACTTGACTGATATAAATCAAGCTACAATACAAGTTGTACGGACCGATGCACCCACGGATGTAACGTGTGTTGTTATGTAATATTAATCATGACCATTGATTGACAAATGAATAGATAATTCTTCAATATTAGTCTGAAGGACAAGTCGTTTTATCATATATATTTTAGGTACATGTATATTTAGTTTTCAACTGATGTTAAGAATTTCTAATAGTGTAGTGGTTAAAGTGTTACGAATTTCTAATAGTGTAGTGGTTAAAAATCATGTATTTTCTGTTGGAATGTTTACAACTTGGCCAGTGTGATATAGAATGATACAGTCAAGTTATCAAGTGTATATTATAAATCATAGTGATAAATGTTCTGTCATAACACATATACCCTATACAGTCCACAGAATCAATACATCAAGAGCTATGCACACACAGTTGGAAGTACACCATTGGTTGGGCAGACCATTGGTAAAATTATAGAATCAACAACAGAAAAATATCCAGATAAGACTGCTGTAGTGTTCTGTAGAGATGGAATTAAGAAGACATACACACAGTTGAAAGAAGAGGTAATGTCAGCATTCAAGTAATAAAGGAATTCACTTTTGGAGCAATATACAAGTAAATTGTTAGATTGAGAAACGTACTTTATGGATTAAGATGGAGAGATTAATATCTTTCAGATGTTTTTGGATCAATTATTACAACTTTGAAATAAAAAAACCCACAATATTTATTATAGCTGGAATGTAAATATTTTAATCACTGGAATGATATTTTTATAATATGTAATATATGTTATTGTATTTCCTGAATTATGTTACATATTGTCAAGTGATCACTTAGTTAACTAACTGTAAATAAAAAGCGTACCCTTATTGATTTACAGTTAGTTGACTACTAAGTAATCAGGCTTGCTTCTTACCTGTCTACATACAGACATCAAGCCATTGTACACAGTATCACTCAGCAATAAACCTCTTGCTGGTTCCAAGATGCAATGCGTGTCTCTCCATACAATGCCATGTATTGTGTACGTGCTGAGAGGTTTACATGCGTTACTCAGGGGGATGGTTGTCACCTGACCGTAGCCTGTGTTCACCAGTAAAATTCCTCCTCTGTCATTGATGGCATTTAGTCTTTGTTCTATAAAATCACTCATAATCAAAGAGGACAACATGTCGTTCCATAATTTCCAAATAAAAATGTTATTTCAAATATAACAAAGACAAAACAAGACTAAAAGTAACAACATAAGTGACGTCCTCTAGGGCAATGCATCTTGGAACCGGAAAATTGACTATTAGTAAAGAGATATTTCACTGAATCAGAAGGATTGAACTGTTTTCAGTAAAAGTTTTGTTAATTTTACAACTTGTAAATATTACATTAAAATAGCAAATAGGTACAACAACTGAGGTTGTGATACAATTATGACATCAAAATCTCTTTATTAAATTATTTCAAATTTATATATCTACATGCAGTCATATAGCAAAAAAAAAGATAGAAAGATAACTTTATTGATATTATTTCAAGTAACTGATCAAAAAGAAAGTTTATTTTAACACAATGAAGTGGTAGACTGACTGTAAGTTATAAAGAAGCTGCAGACAAGGTGCAACAATTAGTAGATATAGTTCTTAAAAAGTGGTAAAGTCTCACGTTTGTAAGGCTGACGGATTGATAGTCCAATCATTGATAGAATGATGAATTTTACCTTAGGTGGATAGACTTGCTGCTGGATTGCTAGCCATTGGAATCAAGAGAGGGGATCGTGTTGGAATGTGGTCACCAAATAGACTGGAATGGGTGCTGACACAATATGCAACAGCGCGTATCGGGGCTCTTCAAGTTAATATCAATCCTGCCTACAGACCAATGGAATTAGAATATGCTCTGAGAAAGGTAACATTAATAATTCATTTCTCACTATTTTTCATTGCGTATATGAAAATACAAGTAACATAAAAGTATTATTTGTCACTGTGAGTTGTCGATGAGTAGTGACAAAACACTCGTCATGATTATTTTCCAGCTGAAGGCTTGTATCTCCATGGCAATTGTTTTCGTTTGTGTGTATTTTTCAGTGATGATATTTACTTGTAATGTTGTCAGCTATAAGACAGTATAGACAATAAGCAAACAAAGTTATAATCTTTACAATGATTGTAATTATTTATAAACAATTCATTTATTTTCCAGGTTGGTTGTAAAGCACTCATTTCAGATCAGAACTTCAAGACTCAGGATTATTGGTCAATGCTGTGTGAAATCTGTCCAGAGGTCCAGAAATCTCATCCCGGAGAAATACAGAGTCCAAAGTATGTAGCAATCACACATTTTGTTCTTTCCAAGTCCATTTCTGACACAAGGGTGGCAAGTTAGTTTTGAGTCCAAGTAAACTGAGAAATTCAGGAGAATCTACAGTAGTTACTCACTCTACTCCAAATATTTACTTTTTCCATGTTATTTGAAGATTTACCATCAAATAATTATCAAATTAAATTTTAGAAAATAGAGATATAGTTTTATCTACCTTACACTTTGCTTTGTGTTTTTATTTCAGCTTACCTGAGTTGAAATCAGTCATCATGTTAGGTAAGGGTCATTTCCCAGGGGCCTATATGTTTGATGATGTCATGGAAGCACCCTCTAAACAACATTTCATTCAAGTAGAAGAATGCCAAGACGATCTTCAGTTTGATGACCCAATCAACATTCAGTTTACATCTGTAAGTATACCATCACCTGTCATTGGGCCAATCACTATTCAGTTTACATCTGTAAGTAAGCAATGACCTATCCATTGGCTGATCACCATTTAATTTAGATCAGTTGATGTAACTTCACCTGTCACTATCCAGTTTACATAAGTAAGTCTACCTTGGTCTGTCAATTGGCCAATCACTAACCAGTTTACATCACTATTAAAGTATACCTTAACCTCTCAATTGGCCAATCAATAACCAGTTTACATCAGTAAGTATACCTTGACATGTCTGTTGACCAATTACTAGCCAGTTTACATAAGTAAGTCTACCTTAGTCTGTCAATTGGCCAATCACTAACCAGTTTACATCAGTAAGTATACCTTGACATGTCTGTGAACCAATCAATACTCAGTTCTGACCTATCATATGTACATGTTTGTGTTCTTGTTATGCAGGGTACAACTGGCAATCCCAAGGGAGTTACCTTAAGTCATCATAACATTGTCAATAATGCTGACACTGTTGGCAGGACGTTGGGCTACGATACTAGTGTAAGTCAAAGTTAAATAAAGTTGAAAGTTAAAAACTGGTAACAGAGAAATGAATCATTGTAAGATTGTTGACATTAGAGACCGTTTTAGTAATAGAGCGGTTGGGTGATCCATGTAAAAAAAACTTGAAAAAAGCTGATATATTACAGCAGTGCTTGCCTATGATATTACTTTAATTTAAAGATGGTATATAATTGTTTTTGTGTCTTTCCTCCACTGCCAAGAACACAGGATTTTATGTACCAGTGGCTTTATATCATTTTTTGTAATAATGTCTTTCCTCCACTGCCAGGACCATGTCATTAGTATACCAGTACCATTTATTGTTTGTATGTCTTTCCTCCACTGCCAGGACCATGTCATTAGTACACCAGTACCATTTATTGTTTGTATGTCTTTCCTCCACTGCCAGGACCATGTCATTAGTATACCAGTACCATTTATTGTTTGTATGTCTTTCCTCCACTGCCAGGACCATGTCATTAGTACACCAGTACCATTTATTGTTTGTATGTCTTTCCTCCACTGCCAGGACCATGTCATTAGTATACCAGTACCATTTATTGTTTGTATGTCTTTCCTCCACTGCCAGGACCATGTCATTAGTATACCAGTACCATTTATTGTTTGTATGTCTTTCCTCCACTGCCAGGACCATGTGATTAGTATACAGTACCATTTATTGTTTGTATGTCTTTCCTCCACTGCCAGGACCATGTCATTAGTATACCAGTGCCATTATATCATTGTTTTGGGATGATCGTTGGAGGTTTAGCCAGCATGGTGTTTGGTTCTACAGCTGTCTATCCATCACCAAGTTTTGAACCATTGGCAGCTTTACAAGCTATAGAAAGTGAAAGGTAAGACAAGATATTTCAGTATAATCCCATCCTTATGGTGGCTGTTACAGAATGTGTTAGGGTTATATTGAATGCCAGAAATGTGACATACTAAATGTATATTATGGATTGTCTCTGTGTAAAGAAATGTTACAATATATAGAGGTATCTAAATCTGTAGACTGGAAGAGACAGTGACACTATTAAAGTCAGATTTATTTATAGATTTTAATGTTAACTCACAAAACCCAGAATTTGACATTTTACATAGAAGATAAAAAACATGATATATTGAATATTCTTGGTCTTCTTCACTCATGGCCATGGAAACACCAACTATAGAAATTAGGCCATTTTCACCCAAATGTGAAATACTGCCCTCAAACTGGGCCTCAACCATTGGCTTTACAACAGGTGTGGTTCATAGTATAGTATGATACTTCTACTATGCCCACCATAAGAAATACTGCCCCCAACCATTGGATTTTTGGCTTCATTTGTTTTTATGAATTTTATTGCAACACAAATGAATGTACTTCACATGTGCAGTATAGCAGTACTTCAGCCACATGATTAATACTGCCCTCAGCATGAGCTTTTAGGCTTCATTTGTTTTTATTCATTATTACAACAAGGTGTACTCAGATTGTTCAGCAACATGACCAAAATTATGATATTAAGGCTACATTTGTTTTTATTTAGTATAACAACATGGGGTGCTTCAAAGATTGTTTAATATGATCAATACTGCCCTCAACTTCTGTTTTTTTTGGTGTATTTGTTTGTATTTATTATCACTGTGAAAGGTATTCCATAACTACATTGGTGCACTTAACAGATTGTTCTTCAGCCTGATTAATACTGCCCTCAACTTGTGTTTTCTGGTCTTCATTTGTTTTTATTCATTTCCTACACTACAGATGTACATCTCAGTATGGAACTCCTACCATGTTTATTGATATGCTGCATCATGAAGACTTTGATAAATATGACATGTCTAGTTTAATAACTGGTGTAATGGCAGGATCACCTTGTCCAATAGAAACTATGAAACAAGTCAACAATAAAATGAACATGAAAGAGGTCACTGTAAGTACAAAACATTTCACACAATATAATGTATAGGCTCAGTTACCCAGACTCATACTGCTGTGAGACCACCCAGTCTTGGTTACCCAGACTCTCACCACTGGGGACTCTACTATGAGACCACCCAGTCTTGGTTACCCAGACTCTCACTACCAGGGGCTCTACTATGAGACCAATCAGGCGAGAGTCTTGGGAAATGTAATCCCAATTCTTCCACACCAGATCTGTCTTCCAAGGCAGTGCATTCAGGGGAATATTTCACGTCTAACATTGCTCTCAAAAAGATTTAGGCGCTTTTGCGACCAGTTTGCATATCTCAAGTGACCAATACATCTTAATTATGATGAAAGTGCCTCGTAAGCCCATCCTTCATGACTTGCAAGAAATGTACTGCATGACTTCCACTTGGGATTATGTTTCCCCAGACTCTTGTCTGTGTGGGCTTGTAATAGGACCCCAGCAGTGGGAGTCTGGGTAACCAAGACTATTGTCTGTGTGGGTTTGTAATAGAACCCCCAGCAGTGGGAGTCTGGGTAACCAAGACTATTGTCTGTGTGGGCTTGTAATAGGACCCCAGCAGTGGGAGTCTGGGTAACCAAGACTATTGTCTGTGTGGGCTTGTAATAGAACCCCCAGCAGTGGGAGTCTGGGTAACCAAGACTATTGTCTGTGTGGGTTTGTAATAGAACCCCCAGCAGTGGGAGTCTGGGTAACCAAGACTATTGTCTGTGTGGGCTTGTAATAGGACCCCAGCAGTGGGAGTCTGGGTAACCAAGACTATTGTCTGTGTGGGCTTGTAATAGAACCCCAGCAGTGAAAGTCTGGGTAACCAAGACTATTGTCTGTGTGGGCTTGTAATAGGACCCCAGCAGTGGGAGTCTGGGTAACCTAGACTATTGTCTTTGAGGTCTCGTAGTAGAGGCCCCCAATTTCATATGTATTGACTCAAGTACTTTTCTGTCAATACATATGAAATTAAGAGGAAGAATGCTAAACAGGAATAATGGATACACTCTATCAGATCTGTAGCTACCATTGCTACAGGAGGAGACCTCGGGGGAACAAGTTCTAACACTTATACAACCTTAGGCTTGAGGTCGTGACCTTTTTTAGGTCATGGCCTCATTCCCAGGTGAAGATGACTGTCAAAATATTGGAATCCTGATATTTTATTGCACTGTTGATTGATGAAATTAAGTTTTGTTGAGAATTCTACTCAGTGAATGAAACTATTTTAACATATATCAGAGACTGACTTGTATTTTGATTGTGTATTGTGATAGATATGTTATGGATTGACAGAAACAAGTCCAGTTACATTCCAGAGTAAACGAGATGATCCAATCGAATTAAGAGTTTCAACGATTGGCAAACCTATAGCTCATAATGAGGTAGGTATTGTATATTATTACATCTCAGTTAGTAAATCACAAGCAGTTTAAGTTAGAGAATCAGTATTGATGGTTTGATCTATCCTGGTTGATAATCCATTCCTGATCAGATGATAAAAATTGCTCAAAACTGATAGGTAGCTTGTTATCTTATTACTTAAGGTTTCAAACAATTTTTAGCACAGTTGCAATATTTACAATATTTTACATTCAACTGTCTAGCACTGTACTGTAGACTTGTGTATTTTAATATTTTGGTGCATGAAAAATTTAGCAGAATGGTAATTTAGGACATGTCAGACTCACTTTAATTTGGCAGACAGTGCAAGGAGAAAGTAGACACTACTTGTATGTAACTCCTCTGGTTGACCCACTGTTTTCAGTGCAACTGTTGTTGACACCTTTTATGACAGATGAATATAGAAATATGACAACACGTAAAGTATGTTTTCAGGACATTTTTCTGTGGAAAAAACTTTTGCATGCATATAGCTATAATAACCAGAAAACATACAACTACAGTATCGACATTATCCTGAACTTTTTTTAGATTTGTAAATTTTCATGCTTTAGAAAAAGTCTTTTTTTTTTGTCACAGGCTAAAATAATTGATTCAGCAACTGGTGAAGTCATTGCTGTGGGAACGCCAGGTGAATTGTGCACCAGAGGTTTTACTACCATGTTAGAATACTGGGAAGATGAGAAAAAAACAAGTGAAGTTATAGGAAAAGATAGGTGGTTTCATACTGGGTATGTACATGTCTGATAAAACAAGTGAACTTATAGGAAAAGATTATCTCAAATCAAAGATGGCTGCCAAACTACAAATCAAAGATGGCTGCCAAACTACAAATCAAAAATGGCTGCAAAGATGGCTGCCAAACTACATGTACATGAATTCTAGTGTTTTTTAAAACACAAATGGTCATTTTTGTGATCAAGAATTGATTGGTGATTTTGTTCAAGTTGTCGGTATTTGATAAATTATCCATTTACAACGAAACAAACAGACAGGAACAAAGTATCAGAAAACATACCTATGTCTTATTCAAAAAGATTAAGTAAACTTAAAAGAAGTGGACCCATACCCCTTTGACTTCTTACAGACAAAACACATGGTCATTTCTGAAATTTTGTCAATGTAAAAAAAATCTAAGGTGTATGGGGGGGGGGGGGATTTTGCTGTGGATGTGTCATGTACTTTATACCTATATTCTATGTTGATATATTGTATGTAGTGTTTTTGTAATTGACATGATTTGGTTTGTATACTTAGTGACATAGGTGTAATGGATGAAAATGGATATGTACGAATTGTTGGACGTATGAAAGATTTGGTTATTAGAGGTGGTGAAAATATCTATCCTGTAGAAATTGAACAGTTTCTGTATAAACATCCAAAGATTGAAGACGTACAGGTTGGTTTTTACTTTAAAATTGTAAATTTTTTGACCTAAATATCACAAGGTTGAAATGATACCCTAAACAAGCAGGTCAACTTTACAACTTAGTTTACAAGGGTGCTGAAACTATGAAAAGAGTAACGTATTAAAACTTGCATAAGTGGTATTGTACTATAACAGAAATTTTGAAAAGAAATATTTTGGCATGTGACACAAATTAGATGTAAAGTAAAAAGAAATATTTGGTAAACTTCCCAGTGTTATGATAATATAATTGTGATAGAGAAGCTCAGGCAGTAAAATATAGTGGGAAAGGTCCTGTAATCATATTTACCCCCGCTACCATTCTTTAATAACAAAAACACTGCTTGGTATCAAACGTAAAACTATTCTACCATTACTTACAGTAGGAATGATGTTGGCTTTGTGTTTGGGACATTATGTTTTTGATTATATGTATAATTATAAGTTATTCAAAATATCAATAATTTTAGTGTTTTGTAGTGCTAAAATAAATCACTAGATGTGTGATGAGATTTACAATAAATAGACTAACTTTCTAATTACTTGTAGATACATTCTTGGATATATGGTTACCAAGGTAACCAGTGTGTATGCTGTCTGAATAAGTGACATTTAGAATAAAATATTGATATGACAAATGTGTGTCGTTTACACTTCAATATATTAATCTCCAAAAAAAATGTAAATAATTTGTGATAGGTGATAGGAATCCCAGATAAGAGAATGGGAGAGGAATTGTGTGCCTGGATTAAGTTAAAAGCTGCACAAACTGCTGATGAAGATGAGATCAAAAACTTCTGCAAGGGTCAAGTAAGTAAATGTTTCTTTTGCCACATTTTGTTATAGATGTCTGAAAACGTTGTAACCGTGTTAACCTGATAAGATAAAGCCTAAAGTGAAATCTACACATTTATTCATCACTGAACCAATCGATTTCCTGTTTTTTAGTAGTAAACAATGTTACTGATGAAATATAGTTTGACGTAACATTATGAAATTACATCTTCATTCTCCTGATGCATCATGAATTTTTTTATGAAATCAATTTCTTCCATTACCTTACAGATTGCTCATTTCAAAATACCACGTTATATTTGCTTTGTGGATGCCTTTCCTCTGACTGTGACAGGAAAAGTTCAGAAATATCTCATGAGACAAGAAACGATGCCAATGTTGGGATTGGACAAGAATATATAAAGACTAGGAAAGCATGGCATGATGGGATTGGACAAGAATTTACAGGGAATAGCATAAATATGGCATGATGAGGTGGGACAAGAATTGTACATACTACAACATGGTACTGTCATTGGGCAAGAATTTGTAAAGACTTAGTCCTGGTTACCCAGACTCACTACTGGAGTCCCTCTACTTTTGACCACCTCCATTGAATCTGGGCAAATGCCATTAACAAATCTCAGTGGACAAGAGTGATGCATCTCAGAATAAGCCATAGTGTCTTAAGATGAGATGCTATTAACAGCAATACAGGCTGTAATAGGTGGCCATCTAACACTTAGATCGTTGAACACTTAGATCATCTAACACTTAGATCATCTAATACTTAGATGATCTAACACTTAGATTGTCTGACACTTAGATTGTCTAACACTTTAATAGATCATTTGACATTTAGTTTATCTAACACAAATTTAAACTAGGCAATATTTCCTGATTGATAACTCATGTTATAATCATTTTAGCAGTAGGTTGTATCATGAGATGTACTGATCTTGTCCACTCTTAGCTTGGAGATTTGGTAATGGCATATGTCCACTGGCAGGCTCTTTGGGGTGGCCAAAAGCAGCTCCCCACCCCCCTCCTCCCACCAGGATGATGGACAGCAGGGAGGGGACAGAGATCAGATACAGAAGGCTGGAATACCATAATATTTTGTCAAGTACAGGGTAATCAGGTCACTAAGGAATGCTGGGTAAATCCAGAAGCCTGAAACATGGTAATCGGTAGTCAAGAACATGGTAATCAGGTCACTAAGGAATGCTGGGTAAATCCAGAAGCCTGAAACATGGTAATCGGTAGTCAAGAACAGGGTAATCAAGTCACCATGGAATGTTGGGATGGGTCTAGAACTTCAGTGAATGCGCTAATTGAGTACATTAGTTTGAAATGTAACAAAAATAGGATAGAAAATGATTACCTATATTACACTGTCAAGTAGGAGTATCAATTCATAATATATGTGAATAAAATGTCTTCCAAATGTTTAGATACAATAGATATAAAATTTTAACTTTTTAAATATAGACTTGAACTATTTACAATAGGAATTTAATTTTGTGAACAAAGAATATCAGGAGGTATTTGTACTAAATCATGACTAACAGCACCACAGGGGACTAATATATTGTGGTATTGCACATGAACAACCAGAATTGCCTTATCTTGTAAATTTCTTGAAAGACATAAACTATGAAACAATTTGTAGTATTGGCTCAGGGAGAAAGTAACCATTTTCAATTCTAATATGGTACATGACAGAATTCCAGAATTCCACTACTTTTTTTTTGATTTTTTTTTTTACAATGTTTTCATTTTTTTCCTGAAATCCCAGCTATTCATGTTTTATTGACCTTTACTAAAAGTATGTTCAAATGTCAGTATAATATTTGCACACATACATTATCCGATGTATTGTACTGTTGGGTTAAAGAGAGGCACAATCTGTCATTTTTCTGTCTTTTAGTCTTTACTTATATTTTATTCCAAAGTCTGAAATATGCTGAATCTTGTGTGAGCAACAGGTACAGTCCCCAAATGAAATTTATATATGATACTAAAGTGACTCTGTGATGTAATTTTTTGGTTACCAATAAATTCAAAAACGCTACACTCTTAGTTCAAAGCTACTTTGTGCATGAGGAGTCATGATGGGTGAATGGTTAGCATGACCAGCTTGGAATCTGCAGGTTGCAGGTTCGAGCCCCGTTGCTGCCTGCTGTTTGTTTCTGAGTGGCTAAAGTCCTTGGGCAAGATTTGAACCACGACTGTGCCTCAGTCAACCCAGCTGTAAAACTGGGGACCTGGTAGAATGTAGGTTGCAATGTGAAGGCTTTAATCCTATGCGCTTAAATAGCTGCAATGGATTGTATGCTCCCCGGGGAGTTGAGGATGACTAAAGGGCCGTTGTGCCGTTCTGATCTGAGCCAGGGGTAATAACTGTAAAGCGCTTTGAGCACGGAGTGGGAAAGCGCTATATAAAAAAACCAACATTATTATATCTAAACATTTCTATAGCAGTGCAAAGCTTTGACAAAGATCATTATTCACTTTGGCTCCGACCTTCATATGACCTTTGACCTAGCTTTGACAAGGTCACACACAATCATATGTGTAGCACATCATGTTGACATATTGTAATAGTAATAATGTTGGTTATAACACTTTCCCACACTGCTCAAAATACTTTACGATTATTACCCCTGGTATGTATCTATAGTGGCACAATTGATCTTTATTTCCTCACTTCACTGAGGAGCATACAATCCATGGTGACATCAGATTATGCCTCTTTAATGTGTATTCTTGTGTTGAAATCATCTAAATCTTCATTTGACAAATGTACAAAAATATGATTTTATAGGCCTAATGCAGTTGTAAACCCTCTTGACATGAAAACACAGGAATGGTATATTTTGAGAAACAGTGTGTGCCTCATGGGGAAAACTAAACAACAAACAATCACCCCCCCTAATTTCGGATATTATACGAAGTTATAATTGGTAAATAAGAATGCAAAATTCAGTTGAAAATATTCAAAAATGTAACGAAGGTATTACATGTTACAACAAATCACAATACTATAGCCAGCAACCACCAGCACTGGTAACTACATACAACCCAAGATTTTGACCACATCAGCCTTACATTTCCCTTTAGCTATATTTCTACAAATACACCAAGTATCATTTCAACCATAGCAAAATTTCTTGGTATTTAAGGCGAAAAGTGAGACAATATGTTCACCACACTAACTGCTCCTAATCCCGAGTAATGACAGCATCCCTGCATATACATGTGCAGTAACAACGGAAATAGAATGACAATGTGTTCCACTGTGAAACAAAAGATGCACGGCGAAGATCAGTTATCACACGTAAGTGATCATAGTATGCAACGGTTATTTGGAGCCAAATTTCATTCTCAATCATATCGGACCACTCTATCTGGTGCACTAATACACTTCTTGATTTGGGTTATAACTTATCCAGCAGAAACACACTATTTTTTTCATTTGGCCTTATTTATGTATTCAACATTAACTAGACTATGAAAATTATTGTAAACGCGTCAGATTCGAAAGATTTTGAGAGTATGAAGAAAGTGGATTTTCTGTTCATATTTTTATGATTATTTTATATATTTATCCAAAATCATCTAGAATCTACTCAAAAGTTCATGTTTCCTAATATAAATCTTCTAAAATATGATTTGCCTCAGCCACGTTTTATTACTGAAATCAAAAGAAAGTTGACGTTTTTCAACTATTACATAATAATCCGTTTTGAGACTGCAAACAGTTGCAATTTCACGTTTTTTTACCTTTGTGAAGAAATCGACTTTGGTGATGTATAGTGCCATCTACAGTTGACCTTATGTTTACTCTTGTCTTTCTTAGGCTGTCATAACGTTCACTTCTGAGCCAATAATGATATTATTATTAAATTATTATACATGTATGTATGTGCTCAAATAACACATATTCTCTATAATTTGACGATTTATGTATTTTATGTATTCAACATTAACCACAGACTATGAAAACTATTGTAAACACGTTTGGATTTGAAAGATATTTTGAAAGTATGAAATAAGTGGATTTTCCGTTCATATTTTTATGATTATTTTATATATATTTTTGCATGCCAAGTTTTGTTTAGAGCCAGAGGCTTAACAGAAAGTCAGTCAAGTTATCAGAAACAAACTATTTTATAATAGAGATGATGATGATGATGACGATGTATAGATAAGCAGCAGGTAAAGGCAGAGCAGTTCTGTGCATAAGTCAGCAGATATGGATGGAACAGTTGTTCTTTGCATAAACCAGAATATAAGGGCATAGCAGTTATTGTTTGCATGGTATTTTCTTGTGGAATGAAAGTCTCATCTGTATGATTTTGAAAGAATGCTTCTATCAAGATAAATTTATAGAAAAAGATAATTTATTCATGCTGTATATTAACAGTATAATAATAACATCACAGTATTTGCATACAATTTGTAAGGATATGAATCATTGATTTGAAAGAACCACTACATGCAGTTACAAAACTGTAAGGTAAATGTACAGTATGATTACACATCACACACAGTATAAATTACCAAGTACATTAACATTCCAGGAAAAAAATACATGTACATCAAAGTTTGCACATAGAAGTCTTCATATAAGATGTATATATATCCACAGATCATTTAGGAATGTCGTACTATGCAGTTACTTCGATGCATCTATGTTTAATTTCAGTTGATATATACACATACTATGAAACTGGAATTAAACATTAACTTGTATTTTCATTAAATTCACTTCTGACTTTACTCTTTTCCAATTATACAAAGACATCTTGACCTGTATAATAGTGTGTTTTGTGGAGAAATGTCATTTAAAAGACAATAAATGTTAACAAAAATCCAGGATACAGTCAGGTGAAAACTGTTCCCCCCCCAGCCCAGTACATACACAGACAGCCCTATGTGTGTATATAAATACACGGTGTTGTACAGAGTACACAACTTAGGATATATCACATGCTGTGTTATAATATGTCTGTGTGTGTCTATTTCAAATTTCAACCAGTCACTATCTAATTCACAAAGTTACAATACATGCTTATAAAAATACCAAAAATGTTTTCTCTCACCGTAACTATACATATAGTCAAGTTACTAATACAATTTACTTCACATACTGGAAATTTAGAATGCAAAAAATACATTACATTCCCTCAAATACATCATTACATACATGTTTTATATATGTTCATTTGCAGTTCTGGCTCCCTTATGTTGCTCAGATTTCCCCAAGCTGAGCCCTCTAACTCAATGATAAAATATTGGTGAGTGGCAAATACCAACTTGTCAGCTCTTTGGTGTACATTAGCACACTCCTACATATTTGATTTTTATGCGTACTCTTCATCACAAATATTGGTGAGTGGCAAATACCAACTTGTCAGCTCTTTGGTGTACATTAGCACACTCCTACATATTTGATTTTTATGCGTACTCTTCATCACAAATATTGGTGAGTGGCAAATACCAACTTGTCAGCTCTTTGGTGTACATTAGCACACTCCTACATATTTGATTTTTATGCGTACTCTTCATCACAAATATTGCACATAATAAGAAATATTCAAGTTTATAACAAAGCATCTGGCTATAAAATATTTTAAATATTTAAAACATTTAATGTACAATAATCATATCTTTTATTTACATTATAATTTCTTTAGCGATGCTAAACTGCCATATTGTAAGAGTCAGTTATTTATGATATATATTTACCAACTTCTGAAATGTCAAATGTAGTCTTTATAATCCTACAGTAATATGTTGTTGCATTGTACAGATTTGCTTTAACATCTTTCACATCTAATATATACCTTGGCAACTATTTTATACAAAACCACTAAAAAAACCTGTCGATGTTTAGGCTTGGAAGTAGTACAACACTATAAGGTGCCATCAATGTTCTTTGTTTGCTGTCCGTGTGCAGGTAGGTTTCTCAGTAGATTTAGAAAAGAGGAACACATTTCATTTTGCTCAGAATTTCCGTGCAAGGCTGTATTTCATACTATTGTAAATGGAAAGACCATTCAAATTTTTTCAGAATACCTACACATATATCTAAATAGGAGTTTAAGAAAATCAAACTTTGGGTTTTGACATTTATATTTCACCAGTATAGTAAATTTAGGTACACACAGAAAATGAATCACGAGAAAAGTTAATTTTACATGACGTACTAGCATTGTGTTTTTTCTGTGTTTGTTTTTTTGCCTGTCTGCCTGATGGATTTTGGGGAAATTTAAGGACGGCGAACAAAGGACTGAATTGATGGAGCCTAATATTGTATATTTAAATGAACTCTTAGGAAATACTCTCCTGGCTAGTTTTGTCTTTTTAAAAATGAGACGTTGTTATAAATATCAACATCTAAACCTTAGAGAGTGAAATTGACAATAAATAAAAAGACATTTTAATTCAATTTAAAATCTAAGTAAAATGTCAGTCATTCATGAGTAATTTCCCACATGTAACATCAACAGTAAAATTCTGGCAACATTTAATGTTTGGCATCAGTTGTAATATATTAAATCAGAGTTTTCTTCACTATAGTCTACTACATATCCCCTGTGGTGTGTGTGACAGTGAAGGCTACCTATCCTCTGTGGTGTCTAATGCTGTCTGCTACATATGCCCCTGTGATGTTGGACAATGTCTGCTACCTAGCACTCTGTGATGTTGGACAATGTCTGCTACCTAGCACTCTGTGATGTTGGACAATGTCTGCTACCTAGCACTCTGTGATGTTGGACAATGTCTGCTACCTAGCACTCTGTGATGTTGGACAATGTCTGCTACCTAGCACTCTGTGGTGTTGGACAATGTCTGCTACCTAGCACTCTGTGGTGTTGGACAATGTCTGCTACCTAGCACTCTGTGGTGTCCGCTGCATATCCCCCTGTGGTATCTAACATTGTCTACTACCTAGCACCCAGTGGTGCCTGTGGTGTGTCACAGTGTCTACTACATATCACTTGTTGTGGTGTCAAGCAGTGTCTACTACCTATCCCCCTGTGGTGTCTGACAGTGTCTACTACCTATCCCCCTGTGGTGTCTGACAGTGTCTACTACCTATCCCCCTGTGGTGTCTGACATTGTCTACTACCTATCTCCCTGTGGTGTTTGAAAGTGTCTGCTACCTATCCCCCTGTGGTGTGTGACAGTGTTTGCTACCTATCCCCCTGTGGTGTGTGACAATGTCTGCTACCTATCCCCCTGTGGTGTTTAATAGTTTCTGCTACCTGTCCCCCTGTGGTGTGTGTGAGAGTGTCTGCTACTTATTCCCCTGTGGTGTCTAATAGTTTCTGCTACCTGTCCCCATGTGGACCTGTCGCAGTCAAATTCTGTTCTTCCTTCAACCTTTTGGCTTCAGCCTCTGCCCTCTCAGCCTCTGCCCTCTCTTTTCTAAGCTTGATGGAGCTGCAAACAACTTCAGCTGCTTTGGCCAATGTGGCTTCCTGTACTTCATCACTCACTGTGAACAACAAAACCAAATAAAAATAAACATATTTTAAGACTAACATCAACACTAAACAATCAAGTTTGTTGTAAACAGAATCAGCAATGTTGATAATGTTTAGAGTCTGTACAAGATATGAAACAGTAAGTGGAAATATACTATACATGTTATTGAAAATATTCAGTGTAGTGTTAAAAAATGGAAAAACGTATGTGTATGTGTTTACTGGCTTCTGGAGCTCACACATGTTACACTGATAAGTTAATACCGGTAATAAAGTTGAAAACAAAAGAACTACAAATTCTGCCACTGAGGGTGCTACATAAATCATCCTGATGACTGAATGACGCTATGAGAACATTGTTTACTAAATGTCTCTCAGGTTGTTATACTTACACATATATTTCTTGGCTTCCATTCCATCCACTAATGGATTCATCCAGGTAGATTTCCGGAAGTCTTCCATCTTTATTTTGGTTGCCTTTGGTATATAGATTGTGAATGTTGCCTCTATCACATCATCTCTCTTGAACCGCATTCCAGGTTTATCTGGGTTTTCTAAAGAAAAACATTTAGAGATAAGACCACACATAATCTAAAAACAAATTTTTCCGTTCCTGTTGTTAAAGTAATCAAAAGGTCAGTGTTATTGGAAACATCCTGGTCTGTTTAGTCATATTTACACAAAACACTCACTCAATTGTGTTCACTTCAGAAATATATCATACCTGCAAATGAGTACAGCTTAATTTTCCTTTACCGAGAACTCTATTGAGAATTGCATCACTTGCCTTTTAATCTAGAGACGCTCTTCAAGTATGGATGAAATATATCAATCAAAGTATTGACTAATAATAAAGGAATTACTCCTTTCAAATCAAGCTGCATGTTTATACAAACTGAACTCATGGATAAAGTTCAATAACAGCAAACAATAAATAAAAATAACCCGCTCTTACTTTTGATGACCATTCTTAGGTAGTCCAGATATTCTCTCTCAGCTGGGAAAAGACCACATTCTCTGAAGTATGCTCCCAATTCATGTTTCTCCAGATCATCACCAGGGTAGGCAAGTTGGTCAAATTTACTCTCGTACACTGTGATGAAAGTATAAACACGAGACATGATACACAACAATGCATGTAGTATATACTCTACCAGGCAAACTTTTTTTGTGATCATAAATTTGCTCTGCTTTTTTAAATATAACCAGACTCAAAAAGTAACATCTCCACCAAGTTTACTGGTATTCATATGCCCTGTGTTTTTTATACTTCAATACATACACACAAATCAGAACATTCAATAAGATTGATGGTGATAATGATGATGTTGTTGAGTAAAAAATCAATACTTTTTTCTTGACAATGGAACAAAATTATTCACATTCATTTCTAAAGATTGCTTGATGACTTACTTCTTTTTCTATCCATAAATTCCGCCATTTCATATAAATCCAAAGTTATCGTAGGATTTCTCTTTTTATGTCGTACCATTATTCTTTTCAACATCCGATGGTATAAATCAATGAATTCTTTCAATGAGGGTGCATGCTGTAAAGCCTGTATCAACAGACATCAGGAATTAGTCTACAAATCTAAGTATAAGATATTTACAAAACCAACATCCCTTAATTTCCAGCAAACACATTAACTTCATTTTGGGCTTGCTAAGTCTCCCTTTCTCTTTTCATTTCTTCTTTTCACCCTAGCTGACATCTCCCCTCACCTCCACCCTAGCCGACACCTCCCCTCACCTCCACCCTAACTGACACCTCCCCTCACCTCCACCCTAGCTGACATCCCCACCTCCACCCTAGCTGACACCTCCCCTCACCTCCTCCCTAGCTGACACCTCCCCTCACCTCCACCCTAGCTGACACCTCCCCTCACCTCCACCCTAGCTGACACCTCCCCTCACCTCCACCCTAGCTGACACCTCCCCTCACCTCCACCCTAGCTGACACCTCCCCTCACCTCCACCCTAGCTGACACCTCCCCTCACCTCCACCCTAGCTGACACCTCCCCTCACCTCCACCCTAGCTGACACCACCCCTCACCTCCAACCTAGCTGACACCTCCCCTCACCTCCATCCTAGCTGACACCTCCCCTCACTTCCACCCTAGCTGACACCTCCCCTTGCATCTGCCCTAGCTGACACCTCCCCTCACCTCCACCCTAGCTGACACCTCCCCTCTGTGAATGAACATGGAATGAAATACGTAATCTGTTTCTGTTCAGAAATGTCCTATGTAGTAACTTTAAACCTAAATCCTAACTATTTCTGTATACCAACATGACTGGTCATTTCCAAGTGAAATCCAATTATGGCTTTGTTAAGATGACAAGTTACAATTTGTATTTCATTAAGTATTACATTCATCTCGATAATTTTTTATCAAATGACAAACACTTTCAAAACTTTCTTACCTTTTCTTTGACTTGACGGAACATTCTCCTAAATATCCATCCTCTGCAGAATCTAACAATAAAGATATCATGTTATTTGTCTGTGATATGTCATTTCTATTTTTGTTACTATGGTAACTCTTCAGCGAGTCAGTTATTGTTATGGAAACAATCCAGAATTTGGTTGTTACTATAGTAGTTATTCAAAGACATGGATGTTACCATGGTGATTATTCACAACAGCTGGTTGTTATGGTAACTATTGCAAAACAAAACAAAACAAAAGCAACTTACTTTTGGATGGTAAGTGTGGCTCTCTTCATCATGGCTTTAGTAATTTTTCTTTCTTCACAATGAAATAATCTAAAACCAACCAGATAGTATCTTTCATGATAACTTTACTGTGTAGTCAATCATATATTTCTATAGTAGTTTCTCAACATATCTGACTGTTTGGAGATGTAACTCAAATGTGGGTATTGGTCACTTTTCTAACAAGTACCCAAAACAATGTATTTTATGCAATAGACTTATCATATATAGTAAAATCATAATAAGTAAATTTTTCCAGTACTCCCATAGGGAAGTAAACAGGGATCATGAGATGTGATGCCCAAATGGGTAACTTTTCCCTAAAAATATCCGTAAACATAGGTCCAAATTTCCATCATAAAATTCCCTAGGTATGGTAAGTGTTTAGTCTTGGGTCATGACCTTGAGATATCACTGTATAGCGCCCTCAAGGACCAACAAATCCTAGTCATGGATGTTAATTTGGGGTGCCTGTTTAGGCAAGAAACAGCCTTTGAATATTTTGTCTGAGTACACTAAATGATAGACTGGCACAGTCCCTTGGGAGATTTTTTTATTAGTTTCATAATCTTTAAATATTTGAGTTTGTTAGTCACTTTTAGTTTTGTAAAGAAAAATGTCCTCAACTTTTAAAAAATAATTTCCAGTTACTACTACTTTCTCACTGCACTGTTTCACAATCACTCAGCCTGGTTATCATTAAACACAAAATAACACAAACTGAAAAAATCCCAAAGTTTTGAGCAAATCTACCTAAATGAGAATTGCAGGAATATTTGATTAGGAGTTGTTGGCATTGTACCCATGATGCAATGTGGTAATCTACAATTTAACTACCCGACTAAACTCTGAGCAAATTACTTGTTAAGGTACCAGTAATACAAATGCAAGGTTCATACTTACTCCCAAATATCAACATGTGGACCAATTCTATTTAACCTCATCACAGCTTTCTTGTTCAGCAATGCTTGTCTGAAAAAGTAACCAATGAATAAATATGACATTATCACAGGAAATATGACATCCCCTTATGTACATGGAATACTGCAAACATAGATATTTTCACTAATGGAAAATTTTGCAATTTTTCAGTCTTCAGCTAGTCCTCAAAGACTAATTTTTACTAATTACCAGACTGGTACATTGTGTTCATGTATAAAGAAGGCATTTTAGTCACTACTAATTTGTTACTAATTACCAGACTGGTACATTGTGTTCATGTACAAGAAGGCATTTTAGTCACTACTTATTTTTACTAATTACCAGACTGGTACATTGTGTTCATGTACAAGAAGGCATTTTAGTCACTACTTATTTTTACTAATTACCAGACTGGTACATTGTGTTCATGTACAAGAAGGCATTTTAGTCACTACTCATTTTTACTAATTACCAGACTGGTACATTGTGTTCATGTACAAGAATGCATTTTATATATCATGTGTTTGCTTTTCAGCAAAATAAGTGAAAATTAGTCTTTGGCAAAAGTTTCCAGGTTTACAGCATTTCCAAATCAAAAATTACACGCAAGCTTATACCAAAGTCTTTGCCAACTTAGCACTAGTGATGTTGTAATGTTACTGGTAATCTCTCAGGTCAAAACTTGTCAAGTGACAGGTATCCCCCCCCCCCCCCCCCCCCGGTAATTTCTTTCGAATGCAAGCACACACACACTTACTGTTTTAAAGCTTCTTCCATCTTTTCTTGTCTTTCTCTTTCTTTCTGTGCTTTCACTGATATATAATCTCTCTGCCATATCTTAGTACTGAAATCCTGTCTGTGTTTGATGGCACGTCTTCTCGCAAGGTGTCTTCTATATGACCTGTATAGATACACATCAATCAATCATATCAAAGTTGTCATTTCTTGGAGACAAAGTAACATCACAATTTATTTAAGGACTTTAAGCAAAGACAATACATTCTAATAAAAAAGATACCACATGGTTGTACATAGATGCTGGTGTCAATTAATCTAAGGTGACTCTGGAATGGACCAAAGGTGACCTTGGAATGAATCAAATACAAGGTGTGACCCTGGTGCATGGTGTGAACCCAAGTTGACCCTGGTGTGAACCTAAGTTGACTCTGATGTGAACCCAAGTTGATCCTGGAGTAAACCCAAGTTGACCCTGGAGTAAACCCAAGGTGACCGTGGAGTGAACCCACTTTGACCCTGATGTGATTCATTTATGGTCATATCCAACAAAACACACCCGTCAGTGACTGTATTTACCTTTGCATGATAATGGCAGCTTGTTTCATTTCCTCTTTCTTTTCCCTTTCCGTTCTTTCTAGCTCATCAAGACATTGCCCGGAAACTTCATGCCGGAATATCTTCTGAATGTTTACTCTGGCTTTGGCTTCTTTCTGACGTTGGCATAGTTCTGTTTCTTTATCCTGAATCAAAATAAAATCAAAATAAACAAAAACAAATTATTGTCTGGTTTATACAGACAACACATTATCGCTATCTGTACAATACTGTTTTAACAACCAAAGACGGAATCTCACAAACACTAAACAATATAAAGTATGAAAAGTATTACATATATAATAAAGTTTGTAGCCAACTTTTAGATTTTCAATTAATCCTATTTCTTTTTCTGTATCGTATTTCTCTTTTGATCCTTTTCTCCACTTCTATATCTAGAGATTTGCTTTTACATAGATTGATGCATTATACAATTTCTTTATTACCATCACTTATTTTGTGTTTTTGGTTATTTTGGTAGTTTTGAATCACCTTTAAATCAGAATACGTACCTTATCCCTTGGTGCACCATACATTGGTAGTGGTCTACCCTTCCATTGTGGTGTCCTCTGTGATGAAGCAGACGAAGCCCTGCTACTTGATGGTGAAGCGTTAGCCAAACTTTGATTCTTGCTGATAGCAGATCGCCTTCCTATAGATGCACTAGCTGACACTGGACGGAGTGATTTGTGGTCTGAATTGGGACCAGCTGACACTGGACGGAGTGATTTGTGGCCTGATTGGGGACTGGCTGACACCGGACGGAGAGGCTTGTGAGCTGAGCTTGGACGGACTACTTTCTGGTCACTTGGATTAGGATGGATGGTTGGATGGGCTGTAGCTGGACGGATAGGTTTGATGGCCGCACTGGTGGGTTGTGAATTTGGTGTGGAACGTAGTGCTGGTTTGATAGGTACATGTATTGGGGAATATTGTAAATAAAGTCTGGATGCTGGTGGAGTGTTACGTTGTGTGTTGGCAGTTGTTGATGTAGTAAAGCGTTCACTAAGTGTACTTCGTGGAGATGAACAACGACTGGAATTTGTAGAACCTGTAAAACACCACGACAATTATAAATTTGCAAGAAATAACAAGAAAATTGATCAATATATAAAAGTATATTAAGTAGAATTGAATCAAACTTGTGTTTATTAACATGAATGAAAGTGTGATATTTGCCCTAGTCTGATATCATCACACACTTGTAATTCCAATCGTAACCACACAATTTTTTTTTACGCCTTAGAATCATAACAATTAAAGGGAAACATCACAAGGAATTTTCATAAACTTTGGGTTATGGACAGTCATTTCATGATTTGGATTCCAAAAAACATCAAACTTAAAATTGTGTTTCACCTCCGCTGTGTTTATAGCGATCCACTGTTGCATCATGGGACTTACATATGTATTAGATGAACAGTGAATATTCATGAAACGTTACCTGATGATAATCAATTAAAAGTCATTAATATTCATTGTTCATCCAATACATATGTAAGTCCCATGATGCAACAGTGGATCGCTATAAGTACAATGAAGATGAGGTTAAATTTAGCATTTTTTAGCAATTGTGCACAGTCTATGTGATGTAAAATCTCATGACTCTCCAAGAACCCAGTGTATGAAAATACCTTTATTTCCCCAAGTGGCATTCCGTTTTAATGCTATGTACGTAGTTGTATATTTGTGTGTATATTAAATGTAAAAGAAAAGAAACAGATCGGGATAATAACAGATCAAATGAAATTATACGTATCTATGTATTGCTTTGCATAACATATATAAATTGACCTATTTACAGTATTCAAAGTTAATCACTAAGTGGAAGTGTAGGTTTGACAGTTACTTTATTTTCAATTCAGACAAACTTATATTGTACTCAGTGTGAGATTAATATTAAAGTGTGTGGACACATTAAACACAGCTGCCTGTTATAAATGAATTTCTACTAAACACTTGCTGACATTCAAGATAAAATCTGATTAACTGTAACCATGACAACATACTAACACTGGTTACCTAGCAACAAAAAGCCTGTCATCAGCCATGTTAATTTCATTTAAACTATAATATTGACATAAGATCCTTTGCTGTGAGTCAATTGCTATAAATGTTCACTATTTCTCCTTTGGATAGGAAAAGATAAAAACTGGACAAAATGAAAATAATATGCCGTGGTTTATCAAAGAATTATATGAAAAATTGATTGCAATTGAAACTCAAGTGTACAGTTTAAGCTAATCAATATAGTTTTTGTAAAAATATATGAAAAATAATGATTTTTTGCAGCTTGTAAATGTCTGTATGACATATTTAATTACTTGAAATGGGTGAAATGAATACTATAAATAGGTTTGACCTCAATTGACCTTACGCCCCAAACCATCCACTTTTAAAAAGACTTATCAGGGCTTAGAAATAGCATCTTGTTGAATATAACTGAACACAGAAATGCCATGATGGCTACTTTATCTCAGGATTGTTTGCATATAATGATTTCCTGTGTTATCCTATTTCAAACATTCCTGTTTGCAAATTAGCCAAAATTACACTAATTATTACATGGCCATCTTCTTAATGTTTACAACCAAAAAAACTTTGCAAAGTTAAATAAAATATAAAGTTATTGAATAAAGTGTAAAAATATATAGTTGACATTTAGCTATATGATGTCATACACTGGTTGCCTAGCAACTAATTAAAAAAAAATCTATTCACTTTACAATGTTAACAAGTAAAGGATGGTTAATCCCAGATCTGGTTGTCATAGTAACTACAATCAGCGTTATTAGACCAATAAATCTGAGGGTTATTAAAATCCTGAAATGTTATGTTTCTGAAATGAACATCCTTTCAAAGGAATAAATCTCTGATATGTTTCTGTATGTGGTTATGGCAATGGACAGTATTAATGCTTACTTCCTACCCAGTTATTTTATCAATGTTCTCATCTGTAACTGAACTCACAACATTTCTTGCATGTAATACCAATACAATATCAAGTTATGGTTATAAGCATGCTTCAGTCTGAAGAATATTACAGTTACAAGTTCTGTAAAGTTACCTCCCAAAGACATATACATTTTAGTTCTACATGATTTATATCTATGAATATGTTGTTTCCCCTTCATGTCGTTAGCCAATATACACAACACTATAACTTTGACCAAAATTCTCCTCTAGTGTACTAAATTTCTGTAGAAGAAAAAAACATTGGCTACAGTGATAGTCTCTCGTGTAAATTGTCTAGAAGTGATTGGCATACAAAGTATTTTTAGCTGAGATTTAGAAGTGCCAAGATCTGGTATTTTCTCAGAAAATGCACAACCATGCATTAACAGTGCAGTGGAGAGAAAACTCCACTGTCTATGGTATACAGTACAACCTTGTTTTGATAAAACCACTATGGTATACTGTAAATGCTACATGTCACATTATTGGTACTGCTATTGTCTGACTAACAATAGGAAGCTACAGTCATGGTTGGTATCACATATTGTTATCTGTATAACTTGAAAACATTGTGACCTCAGAAAATATCTTAATCATTCTCAGCATAGAACTATGTGAACAACCAGATATACATATTTTCATTTCATTTCTCTACTTTGTAACGTTACTTACCAGCCTATGTTATGGTGTCAATAACAACAAGGTTCTTTGTTATTCCGTAGTCTATGTTAATGTGTCAATAACAACAAGGTTCTTTGTTATTCCGTAGTCTATGGTAATATGTCAATAACAACAAGGTTCTTTGTTATTCCGTAGTCTATGTTAATGTGTCAATAACAACAAGGTTCTTTGTTATTCCGTAGTCTATGTTAATGTGTCAATAACAACAAGGTTCTTTGTTATTCCGTAGTCTATGTTAATGTGTCAATAACAACAAGGTTCTTTGTTATTCCGTAGTCTATGTTAATGTGTCAATAACAACAAGGTTCTTTGTTATTCCGTAGTCTATGTTAATGTGTCAATAACAACAAGGTTCTTTGTTATTCCGTAGTCTATGTTAATGTGTCAATAACAACAAGGTTCTTTGTTATTCTCTAGTCTATGTTAATGTGTCAATAACAACAAGGTTCTTTGTTATTCCGTAGTCTATGTTAATGTGTCAATAACAACAAGGTTCTTTGTTATTCTCTAGTCTATGTTAATGTGTCAATAACAACAAGGTTCTTTGTTATTCTCTAGTCTATGTTAATGTGTCAATAACAACAAGTAGGAATAATCGATTTCTTTGTTGTTTAAATAGATGATAAATTTTGATTTCACACTAAAACACACCAAGGTTATGTATGGAACCCTAGTCTAGTTCCTATACAGTATCGTTACGACTTCACTCACAGTCTGTGATTAGAAACCACAGTTGGCATCCAGACTAATGGAACCCATGCTGTATAATATTGTTACCCCTCAAGTTTCAGGACCAATTGTGACAGTAGACATTTCAGTTGTACATATTTTTCTAGGATCAAGCATAGACCTCACCCCAGGGTATTTATATCAACAAAACTGGCAGTTACTTCTGGTGAAAATAGCTGGGGAGCTAAGATAGATTTCAACTACTAGTATGTTTTCAACAATAACACTGGTCAGTAGACACCTCAGTAGTTTATTGTAAAAACAACTGGTACAAATATTATAGTACATGTGTGGGATTACTGTTCTATTCAACACTAATCTTGTGAAATTTGAATTCCTAAATTTACAACGGTTCCTATGCTAAGATAGAATGTACTTAATTCTTCATTCAACTGTTAAGTACCCTAATGTCTGTCGTTATGTGTCGACTGTTTAAACAAATAATGAAAACAACAATTCTCGTTGAGTAAACAAACAACGAAATCAACTACTATCCATTAGTAAACAAACACAAAAGACAAACATTCTCTCTGAGTAAACAAATAATAAAAGCGACAACTATCTCTTTTTTTCAAGTGTTTACCACAGTAGTTTATCAATTGACAGTAAATGGCTTTGTCTCACATTTTGTTGTATTGTTCATCGATATTTGGCTGTGATCTATGTGACAATATTTCAGTTGAAATTTGTTTACACATAGGTACATGGCCATGATAAATCCTAGTGGTTTCTATCACCTGATAAAAACATGACAAAAAGTCACAATGCAGACATTTAATGTGCACTGTTCTGTGAAACTCTTTTTGCACGATACAAACAGGTATTGTTGTTGTTTTATAGCTTGTAAACACAACAATCTACCAGAAGCAAGTCTTTCTACAGTCTGTAAAGATATGACATTCATACCATGCTATCAGCCAGCACTCAGAAGAAGCCTGATATGGCTGAACAACATGACATATCTTACAGTGGTTTAGAAGTCTGATAGGGCTGAACAACACAACGTATCTTACAGTGGTTTAGAAGCCTGATAGGGCACCTTGCTACAAGTAATACTCCAAACAATACCACACTTACAGAGTACATTTTAACTGAGAATAGCATACATTTATCAAATCCATAAACTGTAATTATTACAATCATTATTATCTACTTTCACTACATCGTTATTAATTTATGACCTTTTTCTCCTTGGATGATGAAGTTTGGATTTATACATAAAAAAACATTGTGTTTACTGAAAAATTTCACTTTCTTGATGAATTAGAAAGCACTGTCGTGTATCTACAGGGATTCACTTGAAAACAAGAAATCATGATTTAGATCTCTTGTACAGGTTTATGCTGATAACCATGTAACACCGATGATAAGACAACTACTTGAAAATACTAAGTATGATACAACTTACATGGACTGTTTTGACCTCTGATAGTCCACCGATATCCATTCGGTCGTTGCAAGTTCACCGGCATTGTGATTTGTCAAAAGATAAATTATGGAGTATTTAGTACCGACATACTGTTATTTGTAGACAAGTAGTTACTGCAACATACTTTGAATGAAAAGAGATATCACTAGGCATCAGATCCTAATATCTAGGACTGTACCATTATGATTGGGGTGAAGGTTACATCAACAGGAGGGACAATAACTTGTGGCCCTTTCTTTGAGTTCTTTCTTTCTACTAGTATATGCGTCAAACAATTCATTCTGCAGACAATAATTGTGTTACTTTCATTCTTGTCACACTACAATGTCCTAATTCTACCTTTAACAATTTATTTGAACAGTAAGTGACGTCGTAGTACCTCTTGAGCAGCAAGTGATGTCACCCCTCTTGTATAGTGATAGGGTTTCAAATACAACATCTTTGACCAAATATTTGCATACTCAGCTTCTGTTCTGTTCTGTTCACTCTACAAACATGCATCTAATATAGACTAAAAAGCTTATTATGAAGTGGATTTTTTAGTTTTAATATTGACAACAGGTGAACTATTAAACTGAATCTAGTTCTGACGTGCCAAAAAATAAAAATTTAATCTGTACTTAGAATGGTATCAGTTGTGATCAAATGTTATGTTTTATTGTGGAGAGAGAATTATACATCATGTACACGCACATTTTTCTAAGATGACCAAATATTATTCTCTCATGACTTTATTATGGTTGGTTTTATATTTGTCAAGTAAAATGTATTGCTGGCAAAGCTGGGGATGCAACTACCACTTTTTTGCACCAACTTTACCACAAAACAGTTGGGAAGAATCTGAGCTTAGGATTTTAACTCTGAAAACTAATAAAACAGGTTTTCAATGATGTCAAAGTTGTTATTTTCAGCCATAAAGGAGTACAAAACCACAACTTCAATCTTCAACTAGTTTCACATCTAATCTCTTATGCCTACAGGTGTGCATATTGGATATTGTCAAACTGAAAACAGATTTCACAGAGTACAATCACTACATGGAAATATCAATTTGCTGTCTTTCATCTCTCAATGTTATGAACCTCACCAGGACACAATATGAGTAGAGCATATTAATTCTCAACTAGGATCCCATACAGACTGTGTAACTCTAACCCACAAATGGTAATGAATACCACTTATATGCTCTGTCTGTGGGGCAATTACTGTTAGTCGGTAGAATCACAATTTTAACGATATTTAAAGGCATGGACATACAATCAATTATTGAAGTCAGTGAACTGACCAATGTCACAATGGCAGACTGGTTGTTATGGCAACAAGATAACATGCTAGGAATAAATGTAATATGGTAATTTTCATAAGCTACAACAAACACAGTTTGACACAAATTATCATCTAAGATATAAATCATATAAAGATATGGCCTTTGATATTTCTACTGTTTCTGGCAAAAATTTACAACAATAAATTTTCCTCCTGTAATACAGCAGATAAAAATTATTACTTTAATTGTATTTTCCCTAATTTCTCAATCAGAGTGTATTGATGTATGACTGTATGATAATGCTACCTGTAAACAACCACCTGTATGCTATGAAACAAAGATGCTGATTGGATGTCATCAGTGTAAGAGTGGGAAACAAAGATGCTGATTGGATGTCATCAGTGAAAGAGTGGGAAACAAAGATGCTGATTGGTGGATGTCATTTAAAAGCCAGATTTTCAATCCTAGGTTCTCACATTAGCATTATCGTTGTTACCATTATAACAAAGAGTATGAAACAAAAATGGTGAAATGATGGACGTATAATCCTATAAATGAAGAGTTAGTAAGGATGCAACCTTAGGGTTATGAAACCATGTGCAGTAAGGACTTAATTTGTAGGTCTTCAGCACATATTGATACTGTTAACTACACTACTAACATAAATCAGTCTATAATGTTGCTAGTTACAAAAGAAACGTTTTACTGTCACAATTTTATGTCAAACTTTACATTTAGTTTTAGCATCATTGATTGTAAATGAATAGACTACCTGTAAGGTTCTCATCAACAATAAACAGTTATAAAGTGATAAATGATTCTACTTCACTGTAAACAACATACCAACCATGCATATATAATGTCTTAATGTACTAGTACAGTAGCACTTACAGGCCATATTTTCAGAGTTAGCTGTAATTTGCAAATATCATAATTTTTCTTATATTGTGAATTCAGAAAATAGCATTGATCAACTCAGTCACTACTGACATTACTGTCACCATGTGTGTCACACACATATTTTCATCTTTGCTACTACAGCTAGATAAGGCCAGCTGTGCTTCAATCACGCCAAATGACATACCACAGTTACTGCATGTTAATTTCCACATAAGTGTTTGGTGTCTGATATAAATACATATATTAAGTTTTCATTCACAGATATAGCCCACAAATTATCAATATTTCATATCAATGAAAACATTTTCTGCTTTGGTTTAATAACTCAATCTTCTCCATCGTTCCATACTACACATAGTATACCAGTTTTCATACATTGATATATATTTCGTTGCAATATTACCAGTCTGTATATTTAAAAAATTTGACTTCCAGGTACAGACTTGATGGTCTTTTCCCTATCAGAATAATATAACCCCTGTCAGTGATGTACTTCATTGGCTGAATACAGAGGTTAGGGTCTATGGCTGAATAGAGGTTTACACCATTGAACTGTTTACACAAGATATTACAGCACGAACCACAACAATAGAAAGTCAACTTTCAGAATAGAAATACTAAAAATCTGAACACGTATTTTATCACAGTGACTTTAATATGCCTTATTTTTACGACTTAGTTCTAAAATGAATAAGAGATGTGTAAAAATTTTGTGAAAATCAATGATTTTGTTTGGAGAATTTTAAGGTAGGAAAGCTGCTGCCTTGGATATATATATAATTTAAAGAAAGGTTCCTTTGATCTCAGGTCAAGCATAGACCCTTCACTGTCTATGAGTCAAGGCATGATTGTACACAGTATAGTGTCACTTACTCAATGGTTCACCCCAATAGTGGAAAATGTCAAGACATAAAGAAACCAGCCAGTCATTTCAACAAAGCTTTTAATACTACAGATGAATAGTGCTACTGGTTATCATCAACTCATATTCAAACTCACATTCAGTTTATTAGACAGACTGCATACAACAAATGTAAACAGTTCACATATTTCAATATCCTAATGTTGACAAAATTCAAACAGTTTAATGTATTGTGCTGTAAAAACAAAACAGTCCATTCTTAGTACATGCAGCTACTACATCATTGTGTACATATACCTACTTTCAGGTTTAGATCATTATTATCCAAATATTGAATTGAAATGTTGAGTAAATTTCTTTTCATTAGAAACATGACCTCCTGGTCTCCTGGTTTGGGATAACTACATTAATTGGAGCCATACTGACCATCTTTTTGTTTGGTAACTTTTTGTACAGCTCTGCTAGACAACTGTTTTTTTACAACAAAAGTTTTAATCCTAATTTGACATTGGCCTCTATTAAACTGCAAATATTGCTGTTATCTCTTTATGTATGAATAGACAGAGAGAATGGTTTGTCGAATACTTCAGGTCTGAACATGAAGTCTTAATCGTTGCTCTGCATAGACACCATTAGTCCATTGTTGGTGTAAGGTTTACTGCTCTAGGCAGACATCTAGCTGGTGACAGCAATTGAATGAAATATGGTCTTTTCACACTCATGTATCACTACCTCGATGTCTGCCGACAGCAATTCATTTGAATGTGGTCATTTCACACTTGTGTATCACTACGGTCTGCCAACAGCAACTGAATTAAATATGGCCATTTCACATTCCCTCATAGTTTAAAACTAGCCTTTTGAGACCATTCAATGAGCCATTACAGATACATGTATATAAATGTGTTGTTATTCAGACTGAGTAAGTCTATTGTGTGATGACAATAGGTGAATTTACAGTATTGAAATGGTGTGAACACAAATCAACAACTTGAACACACCTGTCCTAAGTCTGCTCAATGAGTCCTAAAATCTTCAAGTAGTTAATATACAAAACACTTGTACACTAAGACATGGAGTAACCTATGCGTAGACATGGCGTAACCTAAGTTTAGACATGATTATAGACTCCAGTGTCTATGACTCAGCCAACATCTGTAAACGTCCTTGTGTGAATCTGTGAAGAATTCTGCATGTCATATTAAACTTTATCACACCTTTCTGACACTACACTGTATTTTCATGCCTTTGGATTGATTTGAAAAAAATCACCACAAAAATAACACCATCTTCTTTTTCACTTGAATACAACATTTTCAATTCTTGACTACAAATAATTCTACAAAATACAATATTCCAGCCTACACTGACATTTTTTTTATGTAAAGTTGAATCATAAATTCCGTTCACCAACTATTAATTCCCATTTATTACACCAATGCTAACATACAAAGTTCATTATTATCCTGACTACTATAATGTCACACTGTCAAAAATCTAAATATTTGAATAATGCTAAGTGAGTCAATTTCAAAACTAAATACCAGACAAAACTGTTTACATGTTGTTTTTTGCATCTGTCAATTGCCAAGCCTGTCACATAGATCAGTAATCTGACAAGGTTCATGTACAGTGCGCAGCACTTTGGTCTGAACTAACCTCCACGGTTATGACATAAATCCAGCTTGCAGCAACCCCCAAAGTCAAATACACAATCAATAAATACCGTAAACACACACTAACCTGAAGGTCCATCTCTAATCATTGGTAACGATAGCATGTTGTCAATTATACTGCAAACACAATATACATTGTACGCTAAATTCTCATGTTGGTGTTCATAATATTTTTACACTGGACCATGTCACAACCCCTGCTATCTGAGTTTCCCTAACAACATACACACATTGCTACGGCACAATAGAATTTAAGGGCTGTAGGATAGATTTACTGTCAACAATTGATTTGGACGATGGATTTAACTCAAGTATTGTTTCTAATGTTTTATCACTTGACCCTGTCATAAATCACCTGGTTTACACCTACCCAGATTTGTAACGGTCCAACAGACAATATTTTTCACATTCCAGTATCTTTGACCTCTTTCCCCAAATTTATAAGGAAACATAAACTAATCCAATTGTTAGGGACAATCATAACCTTTTTCATCAAAAATAATTTCAGTTGCTAAGCAAGAAAGTGTATTGTTGTTGGTATGCTACTGCATGATTCAAGAGTTGAATCAGAGCCAAATGAATAAAAACAAAAGAAACACGGTCTATCGTCACTGAGGGCGTCCTTGACACAAAAAAGGCTCTCATAATTGTGATTTGTGTCTAGAATAATAGTTGTCCCTAGCACTGTATTTATTCAAATTTGGTGTATTTAAACTAAAGGATTAATTTAAGACTAATTCCCTCAGTTTAAACATAATCAAACGATTAACTTTAAAGTCACAAACTGTAATGACCCCAAAGTAGAACAGTCAGGCAGACACTGGTACAGAGTACTTGACATTTGACCTAGGTTGGCGCCACATACTCTGCATAAAGTACAGACTAGTTGACATTTATAAACCAGTGTGTGTCTAAGTAATCCCTGTGTACTCAATAAATATTTTATTTTAACTGATTATCACAAATTAGATTGATATGTTACTAACATGTACATTGGTATACTGCAAGGACATATATTAAACTTTATCACAGAATCTTATCAAGTTGATTAATGGAAATTTTGAATGTTCATCCATGCATACAATAGTGTGACAATTAATATTCATGGTTCAATTGAAAACTTAAACTCACATTAAAAAAAAAATTAATTTCCAAAAAACTTTCTTTGACTCTTGAGGAGAAATTTTCATTTGGAAATACAGCATTGTCATTACAGCCATGTTGTCATTCATTCATTCACCACAACTATCCTATATTAAACCACATGTATGATTCTTACATTAGTACATGACAGTTATTAAAGCATCTATCCATTTTTGTTCTATGTGTTTGAAAGTGTTTTGTTAGGTATAATGACTTATCATCACACCATACACCCTGAACAGTACTGAACCACCTGTAGGGTAAACATACTTGTGTATATAAACTCAGCTTGGGTCCCTTTACCATGTGCAATGTTTAATTATTGGCATTTTAAGAATTTCAGTAAATGCATTCTTGGTACCAGTTGACTGATTGAAATAACAACACTCCAGTTACAGCTAGTGCACAACCATACATTTAATTATGAGGCCATCATAGCCAAGTGAGTGTGTGTGTCTGCCAAAATATCTCTGTATAAGTTCAAGTGTAGGTAATATACAGTACAGTTGTATAATAATGTATTGAGATTAAAATTGGGGTACTGAAGACAATTTTCAAGTACTCTATGGCTTTCAATAATGTGTATGGTTTGAAATGTCATGCCGATATTGCTATACTTTCATCTCCAACTTTTAAGTGTGTGAAACCTACATGATGTTGGAATCTGTGTATCAGTTCAGCAACTTTAAAGATTTATCATCTTTAGTTGAAATGTGAGAATATAGAATTATATTTTCTTATCAGTACAGATATTTATTTGTATAAATCAAAAGTTATGCTGGTAGTGCCATTCTGACAAATCAGAGAGTAGACATATTTTAGCCAAAGCCTCTGCATGAAGGCATCTGTTAAATGCTGTTGTCAGAATTTAGCATGATTTTAAAACAATGGATAGTGCATATGAAGTGTTTCAACAAATAAAAATAACATATTTCTCACCTGTGTCATCTTGTATTGGTCTTGATCCATCACTCAGATATAACATTTCTTCCATCTCATCATCATCATCATCATCATCATCATCATCATCATCATCATCGTCAAAGATACCAAGGTCATTTTTATCATCACTGACAGTTTCCATGACAACATGACTGACATGTGGATCTTGATTATCATTATCATCTGTTGTTATAGCAACCATTTTATTCAAATCAAGCTGTTCTGTTTTACATTCAGGTAGATTATAACCTGTCTGTACTACATCAGCAGTTGCTATGGAAACCATATCTGCATCATCTTCATCTTGATTTACAAAGTTTGTAGTTGGTGTGGTAGCATTGCCTGTGGGTATGTGTTATCCCCTATTAGATACTATATGTTGCACACACAGTGCATATTAACCAGGGGTCATAAAGTTGGAAGGGAATAAGAGGGGAGTGGGGGAGGGGAGGGAGGGGTAATAAACTAGCTCACAAATTCATGCTGTCAGTCAATGCAGAACAAAGCACACAAAACGTGAATAACACATGCACATTCAAAAAAAAATAGACAGAAACGCAATTCACTTTCAAATCATATAATTCATATTAACATTATTCTCAACAAATTAATGCATGCAAGTTAAACTGTTATTTACAAACACAAGTGTAACTACTTAAAACTAAGTAAAACACAACAACAGAAAAATTGGACGGAAGTTCATGTTTTGGACGGTTTGTGATATGTAAATTGATGATGTCTAAAAGTACTGTAATATAACAAACACACAGGAAGGCAATTAGTTAGTATAACAAACATGCTGGTTAGAAGTAGATGAAGTGAACAACGTGCACTGATATGGGATAAACCAAACCCTAGCTACAACAACTACCTTCTACAGTCTCTTTCTGATTCTCTACGGTTTCCTTATTGTTCTCTTGTTCTGTATTACTGCTTTCACACTCAACATTGTCTTTTTGTTGTTCACGCATTGATTCTGCTTTGTCATCATTATCTGTTGGTTGTACATCTTTCTCAGAGTTGTTCACATCAAGATTTTCATTGTCTTGACCCTCTTTGACCTTTTCTTCTTCATTTTCTTCTTCTTCTTCTTCTTTTTGTTGCTCAGCAACTGTATCATCTGTTCCATCTTGAGTTCCTGATCCCTCACCACCTGTTTCCCGTTTCTCAGTGATATTATCTTTAGCACCTTGTGTTGCTAACATCTCACTACCGGTTTCTTGTTCCTTGTGTTTCTCTGCAATTGTATCATCTTTATCACCTTGATTTTCTGACAATTCTCCCCTTCCATGGCCGTCAGTAACCTGAGTTGCTGATTTCTCAATATCTACACCATTTGTACCATCACATGGCTCTGGTTTTTCCTCACTTGTCTCACAAGGTACTTCATCTTTATTGTCTTGTCTCTTTGTTTTCTCACTATCTATATCATCTGTAGTGTCATCTTTATCTTTGTTCTCATCTGTGACATCATTAGAATGTTCATCATACTTTCCATCAACATGTTCATCATGTTGTACTTGGTTGACTTCTTCACTTGCACTTTCACCTACGTTTTCCTCTTCCCGTTCATTTTCCATGTCTCTCGTGGTTTCAGCATTATTAGTATCCCACACAATTTGGATGTTTTCATCAATAGTTTTGGCATCGCTTGGTGTGTCAATATTTCTATTTCCTACAGCACTCCTTGGTCCAGAGTATCTCAAATCACCCACTTGTTGTCCCTTCACATTTGTAGGGAGGATAGCTTGACCTTTCAACCTAAACTCTGCTATTGGTGTCACCTTCCCATCTTGTACTTCTGTGCGAGGAGTGTCTTCAAATCGTGGTGTCTCATCAAGATTAAAAGCTGGTGAACTTCGACCTGACATCATGCGACTATCAAGTGATATGTCTCGACTAGATGACACACTATCAGCATCACTATTATTCTCTTTTGGAGACTGTGGGGGCGCTTCTGGAAGACGTCTATTGGAAAAGAAGAGTACAATTTTTCACATATTACCCTGGTACTCCATGATCAATAATTTTGTGTTAGTGTGGAATTTGAGAATTCTATGCTACCATATTTGGTTTAAATACTATGACACACCATACACCTAATTCTAACACTTTAAGAAATACGATGCATACTTTTCTTCCTCTCATTTCATCTACTAGAGCCTATGCATGTAGTATGCAAAATATTTTCAGAGATGTCCCACTTACAGTTTTAACATCTTTTCAGTTTGAGTTTATAAACAACCTTTCATTGGAAGTAATGATTATTCGTACTTACCCAGTATCTGGCTGGCCTTTCACTGAAATAAACACAGAACAGAATAATGACAAATATATCCATCACATATAAGATATTACACAGTATAATATTTACCCACAATTCTCTCTGATTTGTGCTGTCAGACAAGTCTCACTGGTGTATAGTGCGTTGTGAATATTTTTTACATTTGTGAATTGCAAATCACGAGCGTCTGAATACCTATATTCATTGGTTTAGCTATCAATGATTTATTGTAGAAGATGGAAATTTTATGAATTTGCCAAAATATTTGCAACTTGGGAAACTAAGGAAAATATATGCACCTGTTATCACTTCACCAAAGATATTCCAAACAGGGAAAGTAAATAACTGAATTGGATTAATAACACTTGGCACAGCATGTTGGAAGTATAGAGACTTGTATTACATTCCATCATCCGGTAAGAACAGTTTTATGGACACAGCTCATGTTCGCACACAAATTTTCAGTTCCCCTGGCATTTCATGTACACATAAAGAGGCCATAAAACTGTTCTTATCAAACCAAGGTGTGTAATACAAGTCTCTGCTGTTTTAACATCCTGTGCCAAGTGTTATCAATCCAATCCAGTTCTTTACTTGACCTGTTTGTAACAGTTCCGTACATCCACGTTCTGATGTTGACACTTTGTACTTTATTCAAAGTATGTGCTTAATTTAGTTATTGAATTTTTATACAACATTTAGAACTTTCATTTTGATTTGTAAGTGGACATTTGTCAGAAATATGCTTATTGAGGAAAGTTATCAAATAAATCTCCAAACAGTGTAACCAAACAGAGAATTGTTGGTAAGATATTGTACAGTGCATTAGTCACCTACAAATTTAACGTCTTCTCTATTAGAAAACAAATTTTGTCTGTAGCAGTCAAGTTAAAAAATTTTGCTGCTAACCACAATCTACTTCTTGATCTCCATGGTAATATGAGTGTTCCTGGAGGATGCTTCAATGTCAAAGTAACAGTTACCTTTTATTGGATAAAGTCAGATATACCTGGTCCTGATAGCATTCAAATCTTAATATTTACATATTAAACACTATACATGTTGAACACCTGTTCAAAGTAAAGTTTATTAGTCAATTTAAATACAGATATAATATAATTGATGTCAAGAATGTAACCCTACCTTGTATTCTAGCTGGTCCAGTGAAAGACACAAACTGTAGAGTTTGTGGAAGTTTGGGAAGTTCCTGTTGATACAAATACATTGTTTTGTGTTAATTTGACCTTCTTTATCTTCGAAGCTAAATATTCCAGCATTAGGAACTGACAAATTTGAATAACTCGATGTTTTACTTCCACATAGACCATTTCACAGTATGTGACACTCTGAGCCAGTTTCACCAAGACCATGTAATGTCATCACATGACTGTCATGTGACATCCTTTGATGTAGTCCATCCTTCAGTTGAAATGTTGGTTGGTTTGAACTCTGAAATGTTACATGTTTGTAATGAGTAGTATACTAATTTATACTTACAGCATCTAGAGGTACACTGCCACCAATCCGGTGGATACCCATACGTCCCCTAAAAGATAAGACAACACAAGAGTAAAAAAGAAATCATCACTTGTTTGAGCACTCAGTTCACTGATATCACTGACTGACTTCAGCAATCTACTCACGCCGGAAGAAAGACAACTAATATTCAACCTTGGAACATTGGAACCAAGAGGAATTAATAAACAATTCAGATAATTTAAAATTCAAAACAGTATACACCATTTTAGATCATATGTTTTTTTTAGTAGTTACAGGTTTATTCAGACCCTTGATAATCTATAACATCTCACCTTGATCTCCTAGTTTGTTCAGACCCTAGATGATTAATAAGAACCATCCTTGCAACAGCTTCACTGTCAACCTCTGTGGTTATGTGACTAGCTGCCTGGTTGATTCTTTCGTTCTGGTCACTCTCCTGTTAAAATCAACAGACAGCAAACATCAAAGGACAAACAGAGACAAGGACACATACATGGAACCTATTCCTACAGCACCTTTGATTAGTGCAGCTAGTAAGACTCAATATAAGTATGTCTTTATCCAATAAAAATCTTGGCTACTATGACGTTATTAAGAAACAATTCTACACAGTGCAACTGTACGTAAAGATTGGGTTTTAAATCATGGACAATGGAAGCTCCATTATCTATGATTTGATTTCATTACCTTGTCTGCATTCCATCTTTCCCGTGGTGTTTGCATAGATGTAGCTGGTCTGATGTTACCAGACATTGACCCTGCAGTTCGTAGAGTTTTACGGGCTGACTCAGGTCGTCTGAAACATAATGAAAATATAATACTATCAAAATGGCATCTTTGTTTTCCTCTTGTGAACTGTACGTACAGTATTCCTCATACCACAGTGCTACTACTGAAGGTTACAAAATGAAATAACTGTGCAAGAATGTTAGGTCTACTCATAACCTAACACCCATGTTGGTGGAGGGGGTCTATGGTCTACTTTACAAATGCATTCATGGTCTGGAAAACTAGATCAAACTGGATCAAACTGGATTGATATAAGCATTCAGTCTACTGAAACTGCAGACAGTGCTTAGAACTGGATAGAACCAGATCAAACCAAATAGGTATTGTGGTAATTTAACAATATGCATAATCTTCACAAAGTAGTCAAAGTTTGAGCTTGGAAAAACTAGACAAAATTGGATAGAAACATTTATTTGTGTTCCTTGGATTTTGGGGACTGTGGTATGGGAATATTAGTATATTTATCTTTTTATATAATATACTACAAAATATGATACCTTACATCCTGCTGAAATGAAAAGTTAAAATACCCAGCTTGCATCTTTCCTGCAATGGAAGCTTTTCCTACCCTGTAATGCTTACTAAACATTACATTTTAGACTAGCTGTAAAAGCTCTTTTAAATCTCCAAATTTATATATTGTTTTCATGATTTATGAGCATTCCTGTGCCATCAAGATCATACATGCATTACAGTAAGCATGAGATTGCATAACTGTACCATTCTATATTGGACCCATTTTATGCAAATCATATGCAAATTAAAGAATATTTTCCCCCTCACTGTATGTAGATTTTCAGAGCTACAATGTTGTATATAAACTGCATTGATATGGTTGCATCATGCATTATAAAAACAAAATGTGCAGACACAGCAAACTTGTACCACACTACAGTAATGTCTTACAGGGAATGTGCACAAAAATGCCAGAGATGTGACTGGGATTCGATACTGCTTGTTATATTCTGAGGTACTGTAGGTGCTATTAGACCAGGAATTAATAAGCAATGCAAGCAGCACACACACATTGTGAACACACATTGTGAAGTTAGTGTGATAGACAAAGGTTAATCCCCTCACCATCACTTTTGTACCAAAGCAACATAATTTTTGCTTCACTGTGCCTATAATTTCAACTAATGAATACCAGTTCACAAATGTCGGATTTCTGAATCAAATTTACACAATTCTTATGAAAACTAAACATCATGGCATGTGATAATGAAGGGATTAAAAAGCTGTCACGCATAGAACTTTACTTATAGTAACTATGAGAAAATCACTTCAGTGAATCTGTGCAAAAGTCAAGCAAGTTTGAGGGGTAGATCTGTAGCATGGTGTTGAAAATTGGGTACTGATAGTTGACGACAAGGTCCTAATAAAGTTAAATTTTTAAATATTTTTTTTGTTTTTCTGACAGTGTTTGTTTGAAAATCATAATTGCCAGTACAAAAATCACAAAAGTATCCCCTAGCATCATTTGAAATAATAACCATTTCATATCTTCATGTCCAAAGAATACCCCCTAGCACCATGATACAAATCAATTGAGATCCCCTAGTACTTTGTTAGCAACACACTGTGATGGGTCAATACTGCTATGTACATGTGCTGTGAACCTAGACAGAGATCCAGAGGCACTTTACACATCTCTTAATACCGGTAAAAGTCAAACAAATCTCACATATTTTGTATGATTCTATCATTCAATCCTGGTCCTTGCAAACTCACACTAGATTTCATATACTAGTAGTACTTGGGTGTTACTAAGTTCCACCACTGAGGGCGTTTAGAATCCTAGTACTACGTGTAGTAAGTTAGTATAGTTCACTATGTTAATATCAATTCTGTAAGTCAGAATACGCAAAGGATGCAAAGAACTATCTCTTAGAGAATATGAATATTCATTGTTCATCTGATACATATACATGCCTGCTGACTCCCATGAGGCAACACTGGACCACAACTAGAACAATGATGAAAAAAAGTTTCACCTTGATGTTTCTTGGCAATTGTGCAAAAGTTATGGGAGAGTGTGTTCTACCATTGATGTATGGAGATCGAGGGCTGAAGGTTTATGATCATGGAGTGTGAGTGATATCAAATGATATTAATACAGATTTAGATTAGTTTATCTCAGTATCTATTTCTGACTATCATACCATGTCAAGGGTCATTGTACTGACACTTCCTTCTTGTCTGTATAACAAAGAAACATAGTGGGAGTTTTCTTGAGGTGGGACGTATAATCACTTCAAAATATGTGAGATAGTTTGACTTGGTAAGAGTGCCTGTGAGTGTCATTGTTACCTGAGCACCTTCTTGTATGTGAAATTACCAAAACCATCATCTGACCACCTAGAAACAGAGCAAGAGTTGCAGCAAACAAACAAACAAACAAACAAACACAAACAATCAATCAAATTACTGCTTGTCAAACTCGCAAGAAATATAATTGACAAAGTGCAAAAAATGTCTAGTTTTAGCAAGAAATAAAAAAATTTATGGCAAAGACATTTCCATTGTGAGTAAGTGGTCATACACAGCTTAGAGTCTCTTGGTATTGTAGTACAAATTCATACACCCACCCACTGTCCGAACAACCAATAGTCTGGCTGTAATGCCAGGACTGTATGGACTCCATTTATACACCTGCCCACTGTCCTAACAACCAACTGTCTGGCTGTAATGTCAGAATTGTATGGACTCCATTCATACACCCACCCACTGTCCTAACAACCAATAGTCTGGCTGTAATGCCAGGACTGTATGGACTCCATTCATACACCTGCCCACTGTCCTAACAACCAATAGTCTGGCTGTAATGCCATGACTGTATGGACTCCATTCATACACCCACCCACTGTCCTAACAACCAAAAGTCTGGCTGTAATGTCAGAATTGTATGGACTATTGATTTATTGAGAGAGTAAAGAGACTGAAAGTAACTTTCGAATTGGTCAATAAATCGCATGATGACATCAAATTATGACCATGTGGGGGCTTGATACTGTAAATGAAAAGTTAGTAAGTTACCCCAAGGGTTATAGTTAGTTATAGTTATTATAAAGGTAACAACATCCTTTCAGTCAACTAAGCAATATGTCATTATGCAGTGGAGATGTTTACTCACAAGTTAACTCTCTGAATACAAGAAGTAAAATTTGTTTCTGAAATTGTGTCTTGGTGTTACATGTTTCTTAAACTTCACCATGTTTCAATTTATATTTTTTGTTAACATATTCCAATAGAAACATATAGGGCTATTACCCTCTAAGAAAGGGAAGGTAAACAAATCAATTTCTTTTTCAAGTCAATCCAGAGTAAAATCGTGAAACTATGTAAAGGAAACATGCATAGATTTTTTGTGTGTACATGTATATGTATATGTATATGTATGTGTATATGTATGTGTGATATATTTTCTTCTCCCAGTTATGTTTTCAGTCCCCTTGTTATGTTTTCAGTCCCCTTAATGACTGAACCCTCTTATTGTTTTCATTCGCAATGTACAATGCTGGGGTCAGGCTAGACTAACTGTGAGCTATTTCTTGACTCCCCATTTACTCTTCTCTCTCTTTTGTTTTATGTAACCATTATTTTGTAATCATTTTATACGCTTGGGTAAATAAACCACTTATATATATTAGAATAGATGAAATCAGTTATAATTGCATGTTGAATTCAGGATAAAGGAGTCTCCAGTATTCATGACTGAACTATCAGACAGGGAGATTGCATAACTAGATAAAAACCTCCATGTCATGAATATACAGATAAATCACCAATGTACCAAGGGGCAGTGGTCTTACAGTTTCCTGAAAAACTGTCTGTATAATTTGTTACAACATTTAGTAATGTAGATTTCAAAAGAATTACAAAAAAGTCAAAAGTCAAAAACATTTTTGGAAATCTCAAATTTTCACTGACTTTTGGTCAGCATTATCAGGGGGAGACATGTGGCAACCACTGACGATGCTGACAAGATGTTGGAAAAAATTTTGGATTTCCTTCCAAGAATATTTTTGACTGTGAGTAGAAATTTTCCTTACTAAATTATGAACCAGAGTCCATGAACATTCATTTATTTTTGTTACAACATATGTTAACACCTACAGTACATACCTATATCTAGTGGTATCAGGTTTGACTTTACCACTAACATTGATGTAATGCCCCAGATTTGCTTCTTTTGGACTTTGAACTTCTTTCCTCATATGCATAGTGTAGTCTGTTTTGTCTGGTAGCAGTACAACAGGTTCTCCTCTTTGATTTCTTGAACTGCTTTCAGAGCTGGCAATAGAACTACAACACAGATACAGAAAATAGTTATTTCTATACTTGCATGTGATATGTAGTGTAGTCTGCTCAGTTTTGTGAACTTTGCATGTGTGTGTGTGTGTGTGTGTACATATATATTTACATTATTATTTTAAATAAAACACCCTAAACTATGATAGCTAAAACTATATTCAACATCTTTCAAAAACCTTTATGAAATACTGTCACAACAAAATATGTATGTTGTTATACGTTTTTTGGAGAAAATATGTATCTAATGTTTTGTAATATGTGTAGTTGTATTGTAGATATATGTACTAAACAAAAAACAATATTATTATTACTTCAGAACTTGTAAAGACAGAGAATAATTACTTACAATCCCAAAAGATAAGTCTAGTTTGTATAAAGTACAGTATCTTTTCTGTATACATACTAACAAATAGCAATCATTAATTTACCATCTTGTATCCAGTCTATCCCAGTATATTGCATGCATTATTTTAACCTTACTACTTATTATTGGGCATTGTTGAAATGAAATGAAAGTGAAAAAAAAAACTTCTTTTGACCAATTAACAATTTGTACAAGTCACCTCGGCCTACTGTTTATTGTTATCAGGATATTTTCTTTATAAAACTTTGATTATAAATAAAACCAAATTATTAGTACATGAATATCAAAGCTTTAGTGAAAAAACATCTGAATTAAAATGAATGACTACAGTTTTCAGCAAAATATCAAATCATTTTTGTAAGCAAAGTACATAAACTATAGAATGGGATGCTTTTTTGACTTTATTTTTAATAAATAAAAACATAGTTGGCGATACTTTGACTTTAACAAAACAGTCGACTACAGATGGCGATACTTTGATTTTAACTATAGACCCTACACGTGTAGAGTCTGTACTTTAACAAAACAGTCAAACCCAGATGGCAATACTTTGTTCTGTAATAATGATTTGAACAGCTATTCTACATATCATTTTGTGATATAAATTGTCTACACTATGGTATTCTAAAATTGTTTTTAAACTACATTTTACTACTACAGCTAAAGAATGTGCAATCTAACATAGTTGAGAGCCCAGACATCAGTACTTTTGATACTACATTTAATATTTGCAGTATGTAACTTCTCTTGAGATGACATGATCAACTTTCTGAATTTGATAGGTTCAAAAGTTGATGATGTCTGGGCTAGTAGAATATGTGATACTAAATACTGATATAAATGTTATCAATATATCACAATTATAAGGAAAATAACTATTTACAGTTTTTACAACAGTGGAATGCCTATGTACTGTACTTATCTTGGCAATACCCCCCCCCCCCCCCAGCTAGCTGAACAACAGCCAACTGATGACAGCCCCTACCCCCGACCCCCCTTCACTTGAAGCTTGAGATTGGGCCTTTACCGTGACAAGTACAGCAACACAAAACATCGTGATATAGTTACAGAAGAAAACGTTAATTTATTGCCTGTCTGTTGGAAGAATATTTACAGCATTATAATATTGTTTTACAGTGCGCAGCACACCCACTATTATACCAAAACTACACACTTACTATGTCGCACTGTGTGCTCTCCTGCGAAAAAATGGCCTTTAGGATTGCATGCAAAACAATAATGTTACATGATTAGTGAGAAGATGATTGACAGGTGAAACCAACAACCATGGTATGTCAATTTTAAAATGATGGATGGATGTAACCATGGCAACAACCATGGTATATCAATCAAGTGGTGATGAGCAGATGAAACATGGTAACAACCATGGTGTATAAATTTCACAATGTATGTTATATGTTAATGATACAACACATGTTAGCTTGTGCTGAATTCACACACAAAATATCAACACTATCTTGTTATAGAAACACCATCCACACTGTTGTCATGGAAACACCTGGTTATATACATACACATGGGTATACTTTGTAAAAGGGCGACAGCCATGTTTAGAGTCACAGTGAATTGAAGAGAAGTGTATTGTGTTGGTAGTGAGAACCAGTGAGCGTGGACACTGAAACTCATGTCCAAATCTGTAGAGAAAGTCAGAAACAGTCCAGAGATTGACAGTACAAACAAACAAACATAGAAAGTGTATCTACATGGGTGGTCTCAACTTCATAATATGCAACAGTATGCAAGTTCAATGAGTAGCCTGCAAGGTATGTCATAACAGGGCACCCTCACACAGTGGTCAACTAGTGAGCAACTGAGAAACTGAGTTTTTTTTCAAACAAACAATTTCACAATTTGTAATAACAGTCATTATTAAAGAATCACTTATTTTTCAATCATATTAAATTGATTTGTTACATTATTAATCCATTTTACTGATGAAAGTCACATTTATTTTGAAAATCAACAAATTGTCAAACATTTTGAATACAAAGTTGTAGAATTCAAAGTTATAGTGAACAGTACTTTGCTTTTGTTTTTACATAAAACAGACTAAGATACATCAAGCTCTATGGTTTTACACACCCATGTACATAGACTAATCTATATGTAAATCAACAGTTAATCAAGTTGATTACTTTTACTGTATTATCTATATCAACGTTCACACATAGGTTTTATACCCAGAAGAGTTAAACACACAACAAGCCTTAGTAAAAAAGTTTATCTGCTTTCGACATCAATATTGTCAGGAGTGCATTCTGCACATCAAACATCTCTTTTAAATTTCTCCATAAAATGGAAAATTATGATTTATCAATGTATTATATGCCATTTTTTGCAAATGTAAGAGCTGGATGCCAAACTCTTTTTAGAGTATATAAAATGCATCAGGAAATAGCTAATGAGATTAGTAAGTACACATCTTTTGGAAGCAATTTTTGTTTGTAAACAGAGACTGCTCTCCTGACCACCATAGTGCTAAAAGACAGAGAAACAACCCCTGAAAACCTGATCAAACACATGCATTAGTTAGATGGGATAATAGTTTTCATGCAATTACTCATCCCTACTGTGTGACATCATGCAATTAAGCCATCCACTTGGCATACTGTCATGCAATTAGCATTCCACACATCATAACATCATGCAATTACCCAACCATGTAGAGTAATGTCATGCAAGTAGCTATCCGCATGTACTTTTGTGCCATTACCCAACCATATAGTGTAATGTCATGCAAGTAGCTATCCCCATGTACTGTTGTGCCATTACCCAACCATATAGTGTAGTGTTGTGCAGATAAACAAAAAACCCAGAATAATACAGATCTATAATTCTCAGTACCCGTATTAACATTTTACCCCATGCTAGGGGTCTAAATAGAAGAATAAGGTTGACTTATTCTCAGTAAATGCAAGAACATTCTCCCTCATGCTAGAGGGTCAAATAAGAACAAGAAGGTTCACTTATTTTCAGGTGCTTTAATATATTGTAATGCATGTGAAGCATGTGGAGTGGAAGTCTTGGTGTCGTCCAAGAAATCTAATGATTGCTATCTTTGTGACATGCCTAGATGGTAAAAATCCATTGCAGGTACTGAGAATTAAACTCAACATCCAAACATGTTGGGTAAAAAGAATCAAGAATTTCAATATTACTGTGTTCTTTGTTCTATGTGTTGTACTTTACAGTACAAAGATGGATGTTAACAGCATCAGATGTAAAACTTTAGACATGAAATGTTCCATTGTCAATATTCATGTACAAAGATTCAAAGATATCACAAGGTAATGGGTTTATAACACCATTACTAAAATAACTATCACTATCAAATGACAGAATTACAATTTATTTAACATCAAATTATTCATATTTCAAACAAACATTTTTAGAAGGTTTTACACCAGACTTAAGCGAATCAGAATCATTCATTTCAAATTCTGCATCTCCAAAGTATGAACTTTACAATGGAACATGTAGGTATCCATAGCAACCCAAGTATACCATGTTTGTGTGATATTTTCATGTAGTTAGTTTGGCCCATAGCTGCAGTGAAAACCTTACTTTCTATGATGTTATGAGTTTGGCTACTTTTCATCTAACCCATCAAATGTGACTTGTCTTTATCATAGGCATTACCTGGCTGATGAAGGTCTATCACTATTAGGTGGTACAGGAGTACTCATAACTCTGTCTGGAGCAGTGCTAGGTCGTCTTGATACTGCAATGGCTGGCTGGTGATGTCCAAACTTGGGATCAGGTGACAACTGTAAGTAAACATACAAAAATTAAATTTAGAAGCATTTTTAGAATTCTCGTTCAATGGGCACTTGCACAATTAGATAGTTTCTTTTATACTGAAGCATAACTTTGAAGGTGAAACTCATGAGATTAAATTAGCAGGATTGACATTCTTCACTTTATAAACATAGGATACTGTACCCTTTGGATGAATATTTATCTTACTTATGCAATTTTCTTTCTCAATAAAATTCAATTTGTAGCATTCAGAGACAAGACTGTAATTTAAAAGCTGAAATTTGAAGTAGCTTAAATCACAAGTCATAAATTTTGTTTTAAACTGAATGACAAAAATCACACTGGAAACTTATCTTTATATCTTTATAAAAACTCCAAAATCTCCAAAATTAAATCCCTGACAGAATTCTGACTATAAGACAACTATGTAAAGTGAAAATTGTAAACCCTACCTTTTCTTTGTCGTATTCCATGGTTTCTTTGACCATATCTGTCAATCCAACTATTGCATCAAATTTAACATTTGGATGTTTTCTCTGCTCTTCTGTTGCACTTCTGTCAACAACAAAGAATTATACATTTCTAAACATGAAGTCAATTAATAAATAATTATTGTTGGCCAATGTGATGTTTTTGTTCCTAGGGCAAGTAAGAATGAACACAACAGTGGACTGACTACACAATAGATGCGCATCTTTTAGTATTCAAAATAAAGAGTTAGTAGAGGGTAAGAGTCCTTAACTTAATTTTGGTTTCCACTCAGCAGAGGCAATGGGCTCCCTAACTTAAACTTGGTTTCCACCGTCATTAGAGGTAATGGGCTCACTAACTTAATCTTGGTTTCCACTATCAGTAGAGGTAAGGGACTCCCTAACTTAATCTTGGTTTCCACTATCACAAAAATCATTCAAGAATATTCAGGGTGCAGCTTGAATATATTATTTCTGCTGACTCCCATGATGCAATGCCTCACACCAAAGTAATGGTACCCTATAAAGGCACAAGATCAACATGAGGTTTTTCTGAAATCACAAATAATTGTAGGTGATCTAAAATCATGAAATGACTCTCCAGAACCCATAGTTTATGAAAATGACTTCATTTCCTGGAGTGGCATTCCCCTTTAATGCCCACCACCCCAAACTGTCTTGGGAAATAGTAGAGAAAATTTATGTGACCTCCACTTTCAGTTAGGGTGCATGAATCATGTGAATAAGGCCATACATTGAGTTTATAAACTTTTGTTGAAATGACCAGGTATCTGTTGCTCTAGATTGTCAAACATGTGACACATGATTGCCTGGGATTGCACTCAGTGTTGCATTCATCTTAACGGAAAGTGAAAATCACATAAATTTTGTTAGCTATTTCCCTAGCCTCTCTGGGAAGTGTAAGCCAATAGGCAAGTGCCCACAACTATGAGAGTCTGAGTATCGAGACTAATCATGTAAGGACTGTTTGTCAGTTACATCTCACCACTAGGTGGCAGTATGATCTGATATGATCACCAATCCTGTCGGGACTGTTTGTCAGTTACATCTCACCACTAGGTGGCAGTATGATCTGAAATGGTCACCAATCCTGTCTGGACTGTTTGTCAGTTACATCTCACCACTAGGTGGCGGTATGATCTGTCATGGTCACCAATCCTGTCATGACTCATGGATCAGTGAATGACTGTCATTTACATCTCACCACTGGTACTTTACTGAGTAAAACCAAAGGTGTGCAATAACTTTATGCTAAAAGATGCATCTTGTTTGTTGTATTACATGAACAGAGTCAGGAAGAGATATGTCTATGACAGACAATGATGGTTTGCTATGCAACAGCAGTACCATATTGTCAGCCATGAAGCTTATCAACGCAACACTGACTGTATATAGATAAAGTACACAGAGCATGAGGTCTGCATATGAAATGTATATTACTCATATGGGTCCAGCTTGTAGAACAGTGAATTGACTATACAATATCAATCTAGGGAGTTAGGTTAGGTTGAGGTTAAGTATAAAGATAGGAATAGATCCCCTAACATAATCATGATTTGTATTATCACGTAGCCACTGTTCTACAAATGTCCCTGTAGCATTTTACAACTTCCAGCAAATTTTTGAAAATGAAAATTATTTCATATCCTTTGAACAGGAATTGAAATAAGCAGTCAAAATATCAACTTTTATAAGCTCTTAGCACTAATGAACTAGGCAATGCATAGGAACAAACAAAACTGTTAGCAAATAAGAAGCAATGAAACAAACTGTTTAGATTAGATTAGATTAGATTTGATTAGATTAGTCTAATTAAGTGATGGGAAAACGCAACAGAAAACAAACCTTGGTCTTGTGTCCTCATATCTACGTGGGGGGAATAAAATAATTTAAAGAGGTACAAATAATTAGATCAAATTATATTAAAGTGATGTTTGGTTTGGGTACACTACAAATAAAGGGTGAGAAGTCAAGAAAAGCAAGACATATATATTATCAAATTGGTATAAATTGCAGAACAGATGAAAGTATGTATATTCCTTATTAACCATGCACATACAAACAAAGCCTTCCACTGAAATTCAAGAATTCACCTTAAACCATGCATCTATCCCTCTTGCCTTAGTATACTTTGGTCAGGTGATTCCACCAATGCCGGGATGTAAGCACTGCAGTTAGGTGTTCACCCCACAATGAGGGGAGGTGACCCCATCAATGGGAGGTAAACACTGCACTTTGGAGTTCCCCCCACAAATGAGGGGAGGTGACCTCATCAATGAGAGGGTCCACATATAGCAGTCTGCTGCCCAAACCATTGGGAGGGGAGGTGGTCTCCAACACCTGGTAACTCCCCTTATTCATCTCTAACAATAACTTACTTAATTCTGACATCTTGAGCTAGTTCCTCTGGTACATAGACAGTGACAGGTTCACTGGCTACAGATGACCTTGAGTGAACTCTGACAGGTGCTATCTGGGTTTTCTGACTTGGATCCATACAATACTTCTCTGTTTCTTTGTAAAAGTTTTCCAGTGAATGATATGTGATTCTATCATTGTCTTCATCAGTGGCTAGTGAGTATAAATCAAACAGATAAAAAAAGTATGTGTATAAAATTACTCACTGGAAAAACTCATACAATTTTCTTAACAAGCCCTCCATCAAAACAAAACAATTTTGTGACTTTTTTTCTTTTTATAATTGTAGTATATGTCAAGTATGAGTTAATATCACAAAATCTGCTAATATTCATAGAATGAAAATTTAAAACCACGAAACAGAATATACATCAGACTCAACCAGCTGAATTATAAGGGATGATCGCAGAATGTCGCACAAGCTCAACAAACGAACATCATTCGTTTAGTCAAAAACCCCTCCCCCTAAACGAACATTCACAAGTTAGACATCAAACGTTTATATATGATGTAAACTATGATGAAAATTGTAGCAGTCACACCGTTATGATCGATGTATGTTTGTAAACACATTAAAATACTACCAGAAACCCAGCACCATATCTCTCACATTAGAAGTACATTCTTGTCAATTTATCAACATTTCAGTAGTAAATACAACAACTGTTATCATTGAAGGAGTGAAAATTTTCCATTGAAATTTGGTTAAAAGTGCAAAAATGAAGTTCACCAATTGCATAGATGCCAGACCTCCTCCCCTCTAAATGACCGAAGTTCACTTAATGAGCTTGTGTGACATTGTGCTATCATCCCTAAGTTAGTTGACAATCAGAGCAGAGAGGTCACATGATGTGAAACCCTAAAATTCACTTGACTGTGTAATATCAGATATCTTGGTAAACAAGATGTGGATCACTATGGTAACCCTACCTTTAGAGAAGCTTTCCTCTGACAATTCAGCATAATTAGCTATGATATCCTCTGTGTATAGTTCTGGTCTGTCTGCATCTTCATGAGAACTGTACCTTATACCATGAGGTGTACCACTTCTACCATAAAACTTGAGTCGTCCAATGAAATCTTGTCCATAGCTCTGTTTCTGTTTATACTCCTCCCATGCCTTCAGATTGGCTGATTTCTGGTCTTTACTTGGACTCTTAGCACCACTGCTTGTGTCTTTAGCATCATCTAAGATATAAATGTCATATTGTAAGCTATGCACAATTTTAAAGTAAATTTAGTCATAGCATCCATCTTTGTTAGTTTGAGCAAAGTGGTCAAGTTCAATTTTACAGTCAAAAGTTACTTTGATTTTGTGTAATTCATTTGTCTATCAATATTGGACTCCATTTACATATTATTGTCAGCCCAGGTGTCTTAATTGGCAAGTAGAGTCAGTCCATTTACAAGTGAAAGTTCAATAACGTTTCATTTGCCAATGAGAGTTAGCCTTCATTTTGAAAAGTACACTTTGCCTTCCATTTGCCAATAAGAGTTATAAGTCTTTCATTTGAAAATGAAATTAAGCCAATGTCAAGAGTTTCCCATCATGCACTTGCCAATGAGGTTTAGTGATCATTTGCCAGTGAGAGTTAGCCTTCCATTAATAACAATGAGAGTTAGTGCTCCATTTGTCAATTGCTTTCCACCGCAACATTCAGATTGTAACTATAACCTACCTGTAGGAACACTAATATGTAACATTTTGACTGGAGATGATGATCGACTATCAGGATTAGAGCCGGTTGCATCATAATTATCATCTTCAAATGTAATCTGAGCTGTAGGATTGATAACTTGGGCTACTGTCATTCCCTTTGGTATAACTGGAGGTCTTTTTGGACTTCTCAGAGGTATCTCATCAACGGATGACATTCTTATGGACACAGAAGATGCTATGGAGGATGCTGTATCAGGACGTGGTGATTTACCTTGCTTCAATTTTGTTTTTATGTCAACAAACTGTCAAGACAAAACACAATGAAATCAGTTGATGATACATCTTTGTAATACACCCTAAGTGGATGCTTTAAATGAAACTAAAAATAACGCTCTCAACAAAACTCAACTCAAAAAGTTTTCAAAATTCTGACTAGTTTTTGTCCAGGTACCAGACCATTATCAAGTCTATAAATTCATTAGAATCACAAATTTGTGTATTTGCTCTGATGTATAGTCATAAAACAACAAATGATTTAGCCCTGTAATGCTAACACCAGCTCTTTCTGTGTAATCTCATAAACATGGACACAACAAATTCTTCTAGTCCATGAAGTTGACATGAAACAGCGCCCTCACATGTTCATATATATTTTCTTTCAGTAGTTTTCATCCTTTAGGAAAGCACTCTTTACCAACATTTAAAATCACCTCTGTTCTGAGTTATCGTTTATAAAAAGTTATAAAAAATAAGTCTTATAACGATCTCTACTCTCCATCATGTATATTTTTAGTGACTTCTTGAACTGGAACAGTACTTATTGTTTTATCCTTGAAAATATTCATCTGGTTGGTAAAACATAGTAATAGATAATTGTAGTTGCATGACTATGGGTTCTAACTACTTGTGAGTAACGTTTTCCCCGTTCAAGTTGTGACAGGCTTTCCCAAATTAGCTGTTTGCTGGCTTTATCACTAGGCAACAAAACGTTATTTAGAACTCCTGGTAGTGTAGAACTGCTTATTAACATTTTTGTCATTATGCATGTGATACACTGATAGTATTTTCTATTACCTGCTCATGACTGTATGGTGACACATCTGGTGTACTCATACGTATTACACCAGCAGCACTAGCTGGTCTTTTCTGCTTCAACACCATATTCTTTGTCACAAATTGTCCTGTAAAACTAGACTCTACAAAGTTTTCTCCCTTCATTTGTCCGAAAGACGTCTGTAAAAAAATCAAAGAATCATGATTACTTATTGCAACACTCAGCTCTTTTAGGATGAAATTCTTCTGTTTTTTTATAAACTTTTTATGTAACACTTAGCAGGTTCTTTTTTTCGCCAAATATTATCAGGGTTTTCTCAGTTGGTATAATTTATTTATTATAGTTCTATATTATAAATTTTGTCAGTATTTACTTGTGTTGGGATTTTCCTATCAAACTACTTGAGTTGAAAATTTTCTGAAAGAAACTGAATGATGACATTGATTTGAAATTTATTTTATCTATAAGGATTTTTGTATGCAATAACAATTGACTATCAAAGTTTTAACTGCATTTACATGTTAATATCACAGGTCTTGTCTGATGGGCATGTGAATGATAAGCAGGTATCACATAATTAAAAATGTCTGAGTTGTTTAGCTGAACACTTTCATGGAAATCTTTTCCCCATTGTAAAGAAAGTACAGTTCTAACATCATCGCTACAACTTAGCAGTGTTGCCATGCTTAGCACATTTCTGCAGTGCTTCAAAAGTGTTCTATTGAGCCATGCTTGGCAGGTTTCTACAGTGCTTCAAAAGTGTACTATCATCTTTGAGCTTTTGTAATCTTTGAATGACAATTCATTATAATAGTTTCACATGTATAGAAATGGCTGATCCTAAGTGATAGATGTGTAACAGTATATAAACATGTCAGCCATCATCCTTGCAAACTACCAAGAACACTGCAAGGTTACTACATGTAATCTTTATTTATTTCCACCTTACTCACCTTTCTACTAGATAGCGTTGGTGGCGCTGTCATTGGTCGTTTCAGACCTGTAGTCCTGGTTAACTGTGGAGTTGGACTTTCATTCAATATTTCTTTCTCCTTCTCACTTTCAGTTTTCTCCTCTGGTACTTTCTGGATGGCCGTTTCAACGTCCTCTTTTTTCACTACATTTTCATTTCTTTCTTTCTTCTTTGGTCTCCTTGGTGATGAATAATGGGCGATAACATCGGGAGCAAATCTCAGGACGGTCTGGGAATCCATCTGACGCATACTTTGACCAAAACGCTATGATATAATATTAGATGATTGTATATGAATAACTAGTCTAGAGTTTACCTTACAAAACACATTCGAGTAGTTGACTTTCCCATCAGTTCATCATAAAATATGTATTAAGAAACTGTATATTTTACTTATTTTCTCTCTCACTATTTCCAGGATTCATGAATCGTCAAGTTCAGTAGCTGTACCCACTAAAGTTTTTTTTGAGGAAGTGCAAATTAAGTACTGCAGAGTGTGTATAGGCAGCCTATGACCATTGTATTCATGTGGAAAGTATGGAGTATATGAAGTATTTGAAGTTTACTTTTAGATGATATATTTTTTTAACACTATTTAGTGGCTTTTACATCAAGTACAGAAGTTGTTTATTTATGTGACTTGAGTGAATTTCAATTTAATTATATTCTAGGACTATATCTGTATTAGTCCTTTCTGTCTTCCAGTGTACAATTAGATCATGGAAGTATAACCCACAACTTCCATGATTAGATATTGTTCCCTAAATTTTTCCTTCATTCAGCCAAGGAAAATATGGCTGACGGGCTAATGGGATCTTGTTACTTTGAGGCAAAGAAGAGTAGTGACAAAACCCATAGGTCACCTTGTAGTTTCTGGCTGAATGAAGAAAATATTGGGGAATATTATAATTATACTTGCACAAGTGGAGTTTATGCAAAATAAAAACAATTTTGAATATTTTGAACACAGTAGAACCACTGATGTAGAATGACCAGGGTATAAATCACATATCTTTTGTTTGAATGCATTCAACTTTGCTTCGACATGGTGGAATACAATCTCTTTTTGTGTCAAGACTGCCACAGGTAAGTAAAAGCAACAGGTAAAACATTGTACAAAGTTGGACAAAATACAACACTTCACTGCAACAGTACAGACATATCACATACAACTCAAGCACTATACAAATAAACCATACAAAGTAGAAGGAACACAATGATAGATTGTACACAATGCATTGATTGTCACTGTGTCTATGGTATTGTTGTAAATCTCAACTTTGTTTATAGAATAACAACATGGTTATATCATCACAATTTCCCCCAGAGGAAACCAGAATTTCTTTTGTCAAGTTTTCAATAAGTAGATGTCGGCATAGGTGAAAAGTTTTTTTTCTTGTCTAACTTACGGGTAAACAATGGAGTCCACTTCTATTGGCCATGTACCATTTATAGACTTTTTTGAGATCATCTCGTTGCTTCATTGTTCCCTTGGTTCTGTAATATACAATACATACAGGATATTGATCAATGTAATATCTACTAACTTTACAAGATACAACTTGTAAAAATCACAATTTGAATGGACTCTCACTTTTAACAGCCTGTAATATCCCAGGCTGAAATGAACTCTGTTAACAATTAATGTATGTAATAATGTCTTGTGGATTCACATGTTATTGATTACCAGACTAGGTTAATTCCAAATTTTGTGCTGCTTGCCTCTAACAAAGTCAAATGCAATATTATTAAGTACAACTTTCTGCACTAAATGAATTCGGTAAAAAAAAAAGTCACTAGGCTGAATAGGTTAAATAAAAATGGAAACTTAACAAACAAATAAAGTGACATTTATTCACTAAACTCAGCCCAAGTGACTTGCTTTGTACCAAACTATTTGTCAAAACTTCAAGACCAGGGCTCATTGTACAACAACAAAATGCAATTAATCTAAATGTAGTTAGACAGCTCTAGTATCTGTCAACAAAGTTGTACACCACATGGAACATTTTATGTTTAGACATACATACATACACACAGACCCAAAGTGTGTTTTATGGCATCACTTATTGCTAACCTTGCACACAGCATATACATTCTTTTTAATATACTTTTTTATTTGACATTGCAGTCAATGTAAGGTGTAGAGTTCAACTTTCTGTACTGTTGCTATGCCAACCAGACAGTCAACACACTATCTATTACACCAATGTAACATTTGTCCCTCTGTTAGTGATAATCCCTGCTATAAATTTATTTTCTATTGTTAAGTTATTAGCTTCTTAACATGTCTAGTACCTTTTTTGAGGGATTTAATTTGCACCTCAATAGGTACTTTACAAGTTTGCTTCAATTTTATCTTTAGTAATTGAAGAAAAGGATGATAGAATGCACTTCAGAAGAGTATGACGCTGACAGATAATGGTTCTATGAATAATTCGAGATCTACTCCAGCCCAGCAGAATTACTCAATTGTTGTGAAACCACAGGCCTTGAGATCTTTACACGGTACTGTCTGAGAATTAGAAGCACCATGAAGAGTACAATATTTCATAACTTTTAGCATAAAAATAATGCTCTGGGTTGAGAATGAATAACTCATTATAACTGACAGGAATCTAGGATGTCTTTTGGGGATAGGTAACCACTCACTTCAAACTGAGATACTGAAAACCTTATTAGATTAAAACATCTTAGAGTCTCATAGGTACCCTACTATACTACATTCACATTTACATGACCTGAGGGTAGTTTCTCGCCCTACCAAAGTTGCTGATCTTTGGAAGATAATACGATTTGACTTATTTATATATTTTGCCAAAGGGCTGACCAAGTCAATGCCCTCTGACCCAAAATGGCTCATTTTGGAACAACAACCCCTTCTCCCTACTATTTTGACATTTACTGGGTTGTTATGATGTTAAAAGCAAAAAAACTTTGGCAGTTTAGGGAAGTTCAACATTTTTTGTCGGCCTATAGGAGTTATTGGATAAATCAACATTACCAGCACCTATGGTTGACAGTTGATATTCATGTTATCCTAGAACTGAAACACTGAGATGTAACATTACCATCCTTAAATCAATGGGTATACTCCTTCAACTGATACATCGTGCCAGGGAATCATACATATGGTCGTGTATATACATAGCAGAAACAGGAACTTTGTACCTCTTGTCATGATTTCTTTGAAAGCATGGACTCTGTTTGCAATGAAAATGTTGATATCACCAGTGAGGGTGTGAACTTAGAACATGTAGTCAACTCAAATATGTTAAAATTTCCAACCATATGTTTGGCTACATTTTTGTCTGGCCATTTTTCCCTTTCATGCAGTGCACTATGACAAAACATGTCTGATTGCTGGGCCAAGCTTAGAACTACAAAGTTATACAACAATCTGATTAAAATCTGATGTAGGAATACAACTGAAATACTTTATTTTACCGCTCTTTCTTTTATATAGTTTCATTTTTTGTTTTTGTTTTTTTTTGTTCTAGGAGTGAATGATTCTTCTTAGGATGTGTTATACATATGCTTATATACTTACGTGGTAACTTCAGTTAACATCCTAGCCAATATTCTAAAGAACTGTCCATCTTGTGAGAGTTGTTCTAGTTGTTGATGGTCCTTTCTGACTAGTCCAGCCAAACCGCTGTCATGACGATAACGGTCTATCATGTCAATCATGTGTTTAAACTCTGCATGTCTCATCAGCTGAAATAAATACAAACAAACAAACCAAACATATATAAATAAATTACAAACATGATGTATTGGCATGAAATTTTTTTTACAATTGTATGTATGTATAATCAACTCACACAAAAACAAACAAACAAAGAAACAAAGAAACAAACACACACACACACACACACACACACACACACACACACACACAAACATACATAATTAAATTACAAACATGATACATTAGCCAAGAAAGATAGTGTTATCATCTGATACTCCTCCTGATAAAGTTCCTGTATGTCATGTACAGAATGAGTTATCATAATCTATTTTTAACATTGTGACAAACCATGGTTACCAAGTGTATAAAAAGTGTCAAGCCTTAGTTACTTCACATTATATGCAATGTCATGATTGTCATATCAAGACTCACTTTCTCAAGTCTTTGTACCATTACTTGCATTATAACAAAATTTATAAATTTGTATTCAAAGAACTTCCTACATTTTTTATAAAGGAATCACGGTTGAATTCTGTACTCTATATCATGCCATTGGGGAGAGAGAAATCCTGTATCTGAACTAGAAATCCTGTATCTGAACTAAGCAGAGCTATGCATATAATACATTACGACATTATTTTTGAATTTCAAATAACTGCAGATCAAGTTTAGTAATAACCTCTTTGTCATTAACAGTTAATGGGGTGGGGGTTGATGGGGGGAAGGGGAATCTTACAAATACCCATATCTGTCTAAATCTAATGCAGTGTTTTTGGGTGCCATGGTAACCTGGACTGACAACCCAAATATGATTATTTCATTCCCAACGATGTGCTAATATTGACTGTCTGTATATATATTTGGCATAACTACATAGTAAATAAACACTAAACACATAATGATGTGATCAACAGAAGAAAACCTGACATGTACTAAAATGTAAAGTTGAAGAAGCCTACAAATAAGAACCGTCATTAAACAAACCAATCAGGCGTAGATAAACGGAGCTTTGTATGCAGGTGTTCTATTGTTAGGATCAGACATCTTGTAGCCACACCTTCATTCCAACAACATGGCGACTGTCATATATACATATTGTGGTGATTAAAAGGATTTATCTAACTGTTATGAACTGAATATTTTACAAATTAAATATAATTTCATGAAATGAAAGAACTACATTTAAGATAATCTCATTCCTAGTATTCTTTTGGCAAAAATTCTCAATCTCTTAGTACAAGTACATATATTCAGTTTGTATTAATGTGTTTATATGTATGACTGTGCAAACCTACCCTCTCTCAAATGTATAGAGTTTTAAAAGCTTGTATCGCAGCACAATGTCAGTACTGTTAATCATATCTACTTATGGCTGCATTCAAGTTACTCCTATATGTTCAAAAATAGCTAAAAGGGGAATGTTAACTTATACACCACATTTGATAATTTTGGTGAATCATGTACACAACTGTACAATGGACAATATGTCAAGTGTTCAGGTTAGTGTTTTTGTACAGTAGTACACCCATGATCTATCCGAGCTGTATACCCCTCATCATTCCACTGTCCATTAACCCTTCGTTATCTTCCAAACTTGATCATCAAATATCATATGGTACCCGTGTATAACTTAAACTTTCAGAAATCTATACACAATTTACCAGATCCTGTCTCATTTTAGTGGGGTTCCTAAACAGTAAACTTTATTAAATACATAAACAAATATTATGGGTAAACAATGAAAAATTTTCAGATATTTTATTCCATTACATGTAACAAACACCTGACATGACCTCTGACCCAGGGTGATGACTTACGACCCCCATTATCCTAGCCAATAGAATCTTTGATGCTGACACACCATGGACTAACACTTTGTACCAGTATATAACATGGGATTAACTTAAGATAATCAATCAATCAGATATTACCTCTGATAATTGCCAGGGCAAATGGACAACAAACAAATGAAAATTGTAATCCAAATAAACAGTGGAACAGAGAGTACTGATCTCTGCCACACAGATGTATGCATAAAAGTTTTAGTACTCACTAATTTAGTTTCTGCTGTACACACAATTTCAACTAACTGAATTACAATTGTACTTAATAATTTTTTTATAAATTTTTTTTTTGCCTTTATGAAGTAGCTAATTGTTCCTTTTAAGTTTTTTGACCCAATAAAAGTTAATTAACATACAGTTAGTGTGTTTCTCTAAGATAATGCTATTGTTGCTCTTGAGAAAACACATAACTATGATTGAAATGGGTAACTTACAGATAGACATGAACATAATCTTTTTCAGATTACAGCAACATCTCTAAGCTGGTGATAGGAACAATAGACAAGTACTTATATGTAGTGAAGTCAATGAATACATTGTCAACTATAGATTATGGGTAACATGTAATTATCAATTATATTTTGTTGATATTTTCATATATGTAAATTTAGAGAGAGTCAATGCACTTTGGGATATGATTATACCTGTAATTCAACAATTAGATTATTTACTAATGTATGTCACATCATTCCTATAAAACCCCAATTAATACAGAGGATTGAATCCTTCTTCAGTGGGTGACATTCCTCTTGACAATACTTTGGTTAGACATGTACAACTAGTAACACTGAAGTAACACACTTTCTCTATGTGTTACACTCATTTATAGCATTCATATCAAGTGTAAAAGTATACTGTTTTAATTGGTTTAATTACAAGCCTAGCATGTGGCCTTTCTGATGTGGTCAATTAGCAAATGAAACAGTATACTTTTACACTCAATATGAATGCTATAAACAATTGTGGTACATACAGAAAATGCTTTACTTTGGTGTCATGGGTTGTATTTTCTGATAATATCATATGTTATAGATAGAATCTCAGTGAAAGGCTGTACAAATGTTAATGACATGTTTTCGTCAGTCCCAGTTGTTCTGAGAAGAGGCTGTACGAATTGACAATAGAGGGAACTGTTCAGGCTTTATACTAAATTTCTCTCAACAAATTAGCATACTGTTATAATAGTTACAGGCACAGACCCTCCAGTTGGTGCAGGGTCTATGTTACAGGTAATGAAGTCTTCATGATTTATTATGTTTATACAGATGTGTGAAATATACCTACTTCAGAACTTATTTGACTCTGTTATAGTTGATTTCACATCAATGTATTCATCCAGGCTAAAATCCACCAAGTGTGAAATTGAGCCGAACTATAATTCAAATTGTATGAAGTGATAAAGTGCACACAACTCCACACCAGTGTAATGGTATACCAGTACTTACAACAGGTTAAAATTGGCTCAACTCTAATCTACTAGTATTAGTAACCTAGACTCTAATCTAGTGTAATTGTATACCAGATTGGCTCAACTCTAATCTAGCTCAGAGATTTAAGTCGTGGTCTAGCTATCACAAACAGCTATCCAAACCAATTATTCATGAAATACAATGTAGCAAACTCAAGACAAAGTCCTTGGTCTAGCGCAACTCACAGTGACCGAAATATGACAACACTTGGTCATCATCCTTGTCAGATTAGGCAAATGTCTATATCCTACTTTAAAAATATGTATAATGCAGGAAGAAAGTAAGTCATGTTCCATACCATCGGTGTGGATGCATGAACTAGGACAATGCTATACAAACTGGATTTATCTGGCTTAGAAAGTTTCATGCTCTATAATCCATTGGAAAACATATATGAAATGTAGGGTCTATGCATGTGTATTGAAATTTTGCCAAGTTATACTGTTGATTTTATCAAATCTTCAAAGACAGAGACAATTGGATGACCTTTGATTGCAGTTGACTGTATAAACTCCAATATGGAGATTACTGTACAATTATTGACAAGTGGATAATTGACAAATGTCACTACATCTTGCTAGCTGACTTTCATGTGTCTGTCTCTATTGCACCATAAACCCTGTTGGTAGAGGGTATATGATTGCACTTACTTTGTGAACAAGTTTTTTTTAATGATACTTTTAAAAAGAGAAAATACAAGAAAAAAATATCTGAGTTTGTGTCACTAGTGATGAAACAATAGCTAAGAATACATCTGCATTCCAAAATCAAACAAATTTCACATACACATTTCAATCAAACAGCAGTTATATGTTTCATGATACTGTAATTTAGTCAATAGTGTCAATATTTTTTTGTTTAATTCATATTAGCAACTACTGGTAATTTAGTTTTTATTGATATCAATGCATGTATATTTTTTTAAAACTATTTTTATATTTGATAATTAAAATCCCCCATAGAAATAAAATATTTCAATTATAAATATATTGATGGAAGTGTGAATAGATGGGGACACTGTTCTACAAATCACTACCCAGTATAAATCTACTTTGCATACAAAATGTACATGATGTAGTTCCACGTCCTTCTCTCTGCCTCATACATTTTATAATATAGATTACCTTTGTATTCAATACTGTAGTTTAGTGTTTTATATAAATTTATATCTATTAGTTTTGTTTTTGTTTTTTCAATAGTTTTGTTTTTGTTGTTTCTGTACGTTATTTTTGACTTTAGATAAAATAGTTTAATTACATTATTTCATGTCAAATCAAATATACACTGCAACGCCACTGTTTACATCTCCCCTGTTAACAGAGGAAATCACTCTTTAACATTTCACGATATCATATGTACATGTCTTATTAAAACTCTATGGAATGTGAAATCTTGTTAGAGATATTGTTGAAAGCAATAACAACTTCTACAAGCATGTCACTTGATACATTCAATACCATGGAGGCGAGTGCCACACACAGATACACTGTACATACACCATCGAGTTCTACGTAGAAACACGATGTTGTCACCTACCCGAGATCGTCTCAGGACTCTCAACGACCGATCAAGTTCGTTCTTCATGGCTGTCATTCCAAGCATCTTGGCAAACTTTCAGGTTAGCAAAGCTAGCCAGTTTAGATATCATGAAAGTCTACGACATTGATATGTTCTTGGGACGTCCGAGTTGACTTTCCATAGCTAGTTTGACCACCATGCACTTGACGAAAAAAAGTTGGCCCTCGTCTGAAGTTTCTTGTTTTCAAAAGGTCCCTACTCTGGCCTTGGTGTGACGCTTTGTCCACTGTATGTTATCAGTGTAGGATACAACACCACCCCAAGTGTTACTTCATCTCAGAAATCCTTCCAAATCCAGGGAATCTCTAGGCAATTCACCGGACTACTAGTATATATATAGGACTGTAACATGTCGTTTCCGCATTTGAAGGGAGTGGTCGAAACCATTAGTATGGTGTGTGTCGTGCTATATTTGTTTTCCATTCATTAATGTTGTCCATTTTTAAGTCAAGGAAATATTTATAGACAGTTATTTAGAAGATTTCAATGCTTAAATTTTAGGCGAATTTGGATTTGTTACGTTTAGATAGAACAGTAGTAACACTATAATTGTATACTGATGTTCCTCGCGTCCCTCAAATAAAATTAGTTCCGTCCATGCAAATAACATGTATCCAACGACAACAACTGCGCTAAGTGGGATCACGTGACGTCTCTGTTTACATTAAACATGTATAACCGAGTTCATCGTGTAAAAGTGTTGGCCAAACATGACACTGTGATCAATAAACGGTTGAACTATTGTCACTTTTTTTGAAGCTAAGTGATATCCGACACATATCGATCAATAATGTCAAGATTCTAATTAAAATCAACAACGATTACAAACATGTTTTGTGTGTTTTTACATCAAGACGCATTTGTCAGCTACATTCGCTTCTAGATAATCTGATACAAAAAAAGCAAGAGAAAGCATAAAATAAGGGCCATACAATAAACTTTAATGCTGCAGGGCAGGGGGGGGGGGAGAGTAAATTTTACTCTATATTTATAAGCTTAGAAAACCACCTATCTATAATATTCTACTTGCCTTTCATTACTAACAGTAGCTGGTGTGTACTTTACGTGATCGATGACGTTGTGATACATATTTTCAACCGAGTTTTCAAAAAGTTTATAAACTCAACTTGTGTCCCTTAAAACCATATATTAGAGATTTTTCAAACGAGAGGTATGAACATACAGTATTGTTATCTTTATTTGGACAATTACGGGCTTTTAATGTAGTCTGTCTATATCGTCGGATATTCCTCGAGTCAGCTTCGCACTTGACGAAGAGGAGAGTGGCATATCCCCTAGGCTACGAATGACATTTATGCGATGCAGACAGGCTAAATTATCTGTACGTGGGAAAAATTTAAACTGTTACAGGCAAAACACGAGCAACAGATTTTCATTACAGATAGGGAACGAACACTATTTGTATAGCAGGAGGGGGAGCTGAGGAGAAAGGGGAGGGGTACGAAAGAACTTAATTGAGGTGCGAAGAGAGATTTGAAAAGTCTGGTGGTCTAAAAAGGGATGGCACGAAGTATTTTGCTCATGATTTTAACCAAATTAAAGCTGGGGAGCAGTCGTTTACCGCTTCATCGCAAGAACTTTCTTTCAGCCTGAGGCCGGAGACTGTCATGTTCTCTCTCTCCCTCTCTCTCTCTCTCTCTCTCTCTCTCTCTCTCTCTCTCTCTCTCTCTCTCTCTCTCTCTCTCTCTCTCTCTCTCTCTCTCTCTCTCTCTCTCTCTCTCTCTCTCTCTCTCTCTCTCTCTCTCTCCCTCTCTCTCTCTCTCTCTCTCTCTCTCTCTCTCTCTCTCTCTCTCTCTCTCTCTCTCTCTCTCTCTCTCTCTCTCTCGTAAAATTGACCCTTTTTAACAAAGTAAACCATGGGAGCAGTCGTTCACCTTGCACGTTGTTCACTTCATTTACGTACCATATATTTACAAAATGTAACTATAGTCGAAAGCTAACTACGGTCATATATCAGTAGAAACTGACAGACTATTTTAAACTAGAAATCGCCAAAAATATAATACGTGTGATTCTTCTCAGTCTTTCCCTTTCCCCATTTACAAGAAGTACTGTGCTGTGCCCTCGTCGGTGAAACTGTCGTTTTGATCAGCTTCGCCAGATTATGTTGGCGGCGAGGGCGCACTGTAGTAACAGGATAAGACTAAAATCAGCGGACTGTGAGTCTAGCTAGTCGCGTTGTTCCGAATAAACGCAAATATCTCAACTTTAATTTACAAATACACTCGTTATTGCTTTTGATTATTTAGCAATAAATAAACAAATAAATAAATAAATAAATAAGTGAATAAATAAATAAATAAATAAATAAATAACTTAACAAATAGGTAACATAAATAGAAGAGCAGAAAATAAAGGAAAAATTACGAAAAAGTTTCCACAAACGTTCTATGTATAACCATAGACCCCTAGTTGAGAGTCTATGGTATAACTTCGTTCTTTGGTGGGAGAATTACACCCCTAGGCCCTGTGTATACGTTGACCGGACTCCTCTTTGCCAAACTCTACCATGAGGCACTCTTCCGCTGGAGGTTGCAGAAGTCAGAAAGTCAGGGTAAAAGAGATGGGTTATCTAACATTGTGAAATCCATAAATATAAAATTTTCTTTTGCCACCATGACTCAGTAAAGGACTCTGAAGAATCAATAACAGTTCAAATACGCAAGATGAAACTTCAATTAGTAATTCTTTTTCTCACAAAGTTGTCTTTTCCGTGGGGATCCAATGAGACAAGATTTCTAACACAGTTAAAAGAGATTTTGAAGCTATCGACCACTCTTTAGGGAAAAAAGAAGAGATAATACGATGCGTTTTTGTTTTGAAAATAATCTTCGTCAAATTATTGCAATGTTATTGTATTGTTGTGAAAATAAATCACAAGTAAATCGACCCATCATAATGTTTTAAAATTGTTTTAGGGGAAAACAAACCACGAAATCTAGCTAAAGTATAACAGAATCCTAATGTTAACTTACCTCATACATCATTAAAAATACAGACACAATAAATACAAATCTAACAACAAGTAATTCAAGCCAACAAAAAAACTATCATTTATAAAACCAGATTAAACTGAATGCCTCTTGTAAGAGCAAAACCATAATTTTGTAGTCTTACACACATTAGAATGCAAAATTCTGAATTATAGGTATTATACATGATGTATTCCTTAATTGGAAAATTAAGTATATGAAACTGTATGAAATTCGGAGCTTGCAAACATATTGCTCGATTAATTATCGAAAAATCAATAATTGTACAAATTAACCATTATGATTAACAAGTTAAAGTGAAAAATTCAGATGTTTTTGGGATGTATTTTTTTCTGCATTTTAAAATGTAATCACAGTATTCCACTGAATTGATGTATACTTAGCCATCACTTGCATTTCACCACAAAAAAATCAATCAGTAAATTGATCATTATCACACAAAATAAGTTTTATTTCACCACAAAAATTAATCATTCAATCATTCAATGAAATGACCAATCAGTTGCTCGCTGCTCCCTGTGGAAGTGGTATCTCGGCAAGGGAAAGTAATTAACATAACAAAAGGGTTAGCAACAGAAGTCACGTGACGAGCTAAATAGAAACAACCTGAGGTTCGCCATCTTTCCTTCCGCTAACGATTTCAACTATCTTGGTGAGTGGCTGATGTAGTCTCAAAGTGCAGTGTACTGCCACACGGTACGTAAATTAACCGGTATTACTCAGATTTTACGTTTCTGTAAACCACTCTCATTTTCTACTCTTCGGGAAGGCAGCTGGGTTAAGAGATGGACAGGCAACTGTCATTAAGTTGTAAATACTACTCGTTCCATAGACTATACCTGTACATCTTGCACCCACTCACTTCACCGGTGTGCGTAAATCATATTATTGATACGAATCGATCGATCATTCGATGTTTCATTTCGGCTCAAAGTAAGCTTAACACCCGAGCTAACTATCTTCAAGTGACCACTGTAGTACCAACAATACAAGACAGTCATTATTTTGATTTCATTGACCGTGGCAGTAATCATCTCCCTTCAAGTCATAAATCCTACGTGTAGTGTCTATGTTCAACTTCAAGTTCGATCCTTGTTTGACAAAAAATAACGATCATCGCGAATGTTAGAACTTATGTAATGAAACAAATTTATATTGGGTTTTGCAGGAAAGTGGGAAAATATGTTGTTGTTGAACATACCATATTATTATTACCTTTATCACAAGGGGACTGTTAAATTTAATAGTTCAACATTCTGGCATTCATCGTGATGTACATTTATTGCCCAATGCCATGCACTTTATGGGAGGTAGAACTAGAACTTTATTACTAATAGTAGAAGGTCCTTCCATGCCCAGTACTCTCTCTGTGATAGACGGAGGTACTGTCTGCCATGTAATTTACAATGGCAGAGAAGGCCATTTATAATATTGTTATATTGATAGGCTTCTAATAATTGTACTACAGGTGGTGGAAAAGTTTTCCAATCATTACAATCATGGATTGAATTGAAATTTATTCCCCACAAGAAATAAACATACAGAAAAAAATAAATGATAACATCCAAAAGGAAAACGATTTCAAGTTGTGGGTGAGAGACTAGAAAATAGTTTTGAGAAAACTAATCGAGTCTATAGCCACTCAATGTCAAAAGCATCGAATTGCATATCACAAACATATGAGGATTTGTAATATTTAGAACTAAAAATTGATTGATTATTATTGCCACTTGTCACATGAAAAATATGATACCACTCTCTGCAAACATTTTTATTTTTATTTGTGTTTGTTCTAGATAAAGTGATAACTGAAAAGGGGGAAACAATCTTTGTTATTATTGAGATATTTAAAGAGCAAATGCTCTTAGATGTTATGACTTGACTATTCAAACAATTAAAAAGCAGACAAAAATTACACAAATCATGCATATATGCACGTGTATTCAGGCCACTTTGTGTCTTTTCTTCTAGGCAGTCTCTTCTATTGTTTCAAAATAATAATAATCTTTATTTATACTGAATAGTTCTTTAAGCATAAACTGGAGTACCTGCGTTGTTCGGTAGAGTCAAACTGAACAACATTCTTCTTACTTACAGTGTGGTAAATTTAATCGAACCCTGAATGGGGTTCGAACCCCGACCGCAGTGGTAAGAGGCAAGTGGTTTAACCACTCGGCCACCGACAACCCTGAATGGGTTCGAACCCCGACCGCAGTGGTAAGAGGCAAGTGGTTTAACCACTCAGCCACCGACAACCCTCTAATTTACAATGTTTACAAAAAGTTTACAAAAACATACTTCAGTATCTGAGTTCAAACGGTTTACGGTTGTTGTGGAAAGCTAGTTAGGGATAATAACATATGACAAATCAAGTCATGTAGAAGTTATAAAATAACCTAAAATTAGAAATATGGTCATATATAAAGTATTGGCCTGTGTTTATGATGTATAAAGCAACAATATATCAAAATGAAAATTACACAGTAACAGTACTATGTTGTTTAGGGAAGGTAAACTTACAACAAAGGTATGAGTCACTCACTGTCAGCATACCTTAGATAATGGCACATGGTGAGTGTTTTATATTCTATAATTTCTTGCAGTCTTACAAAAAGAAATTGATTTTTAAAAAAAATAAAATTTGTTTGCATCTCATTTGAAAAGAAAATTGAAAAGAGGGAAAAAGTTAGAGAAAGTGAAATTGAAATGACACATATTGACATAAGATCCTCAGATTTGTTTGTATTAGCATACAACTGTTTGAGAAAAAACTAAGGTTATTTAAAGAAATACACTGTTTTTACACTTGACACTAAATAGTAAATGACAAGAGGAAATCACCATGACATTGCCATCATTATACAAACCTATATAGAGACATACAATAGAACAGTTAATTATCTGTGTTACTGTAATGGAGACAGGTCATTCTACATAAATGTCTATTTTGATACATCAAAAATCTACTGTGAAATGCAAAAAATTAAATAAAAGTGGTGCAACTTTAGATATTGTTATATTCAATGATAAGTGATAGTAGAGGTATTTGCATATCACACTGTCCTATTTAGGGTACTGGAATGTACAAGTTTACACACTGTCATTGTCACTATGGTCAATTTGTACTGTTCTGTGTCTGTTTACACAACAAGCCTTCAGCAACTGTTAAAATTCCATGACCTATGTTCAGTTATTATTAAACTGTAAATATTAGATTTATTGTATATGCAATAACTGTCAAATAAGATAGTTGTGTGTAATGAGAACACTTGGTTTGTGCAAGAAGTGTTTATTGCTGTGATTTACTGACATAGGGAAATTATATGTCAGGTCTCACCAATATTAAAACTCAAGAAAAAGTTAGGCAAGTATAAAGTACATGTAACTCTTTTTTAATAATCATAGGTGAAGATTGCAATTTTCTGTACAGACATAATGTGCTCTCCAAATATTTTTATAATCAAATTTATTTTATAAAATGCAATAAGATCATGATGTATGAAATGTTATAATATACCGATAACTTAATTTCTCAGTGCTGAGTAATAATTTCTAATCTAATCTAATCAAAATAATTTCCATTTTAAATTTATAATGGCCAGACTCCAGAGCCAAAGTCCTATTCAATGGTACAAATAAGGGTCAAACCACACAAAATGCTCATTTGAACATATGTGTTTGTTGTTGAAAGTGTTCAGATTTGATGATTGCCGTGTGTCTAATAGGTAAAGAATTCCATAGTCAAGGCATGCAATTTGAAAATGCATGACTACTGTATGTTGAAGTGTGTTGGAAGAGACTCTTGTTAGCTGATGAAGGGAATATGTTTGTGTGTAGCTTTGCAGTTTTTCATTTCCAATAATTTTTTTTTACAACAAATGCATGTCTGTTACAGCAGTAGAATCGGTATTTGTATCTATATATGATACTACTGTATGTACATACAGGGGTGAACAAATCATTTTGTGTACTGGTGGTCCCCAGACCAGTGCCTTAATAAATCCAGTGGTCCTGCTGAAAGAATAAGTGGTCCAAGGTCCTGCTAATTTGAAAGATTAAATCTTACCTATAAATCTGTATATTCAGACAACTTTTTAACATAGTTATTAACAGTAAGGTACTGGTCTGACGGACCAGACAAGATAAAATTTGAGTGGTCCGCCCAAAAAAATCGCTAGGAGGTTTAAGGGGAGACCATATACCATACACACACAAAATGGTACTGTGTAAGTAGATGTACTTACAGCTTGTTTGTTGTTGTTGTTGTTGTTACTCCTGACTAGCTGAACTATGCTATCCAACAAACACAAAAAAAATGATAAGATGATCACCTGAATGACAAAATGATATGTGCAGTCTACCATACAATCTAAACTGAGAATGGTAACAGTTTTGTTTGCATAGAGGGACTCACTGACAATAGATCAATAACTGGAACAAAAGGAATGAACAATAGCAACCAAAAGGAACAAAGAGAAATGGACAATAGCAACCAAGAGAAGGCATCTTGGAGCAGACAGTGTATGTCTTTGAGACAAAAACAACTATGATCAACAGTCAAATATGCCATGGAGGTAGAAACGTCTCTGTACCTTCATGAATATACAAACACTCAGTGGCTCCATGGAAACTTGTGTTTGTTTCAGCACGGATGTATCAGGGGATGTATTATCTCCTAATACATCCATAGTTTCAGTGATACTGTCAGCGTTTTTATCCTGTATTCTCTGGATTGCAGATTTATATTTACAGTGTACCACAGACACGGGAGATCTTCCTTGTTGTCAGTGACTACTGTTTCTAAGGGTTGGAAACCCTCGTAACAAAGGGGGAAATTTGTACCATAATGTTGATGAGAGCCCCTAATAAAATACCAGGGAATGTATATGTGTAGTGTGTTATAAGAATTTAGATATTGATAATATTAAATTCTAGCATTAGGAACATAAGTTCAGGGATACCCAGATAACATATTATTGTAATGCATGTCATGGAAGCAGATTAAATATAAATTGAAAGCAGCAATGCACAGAAATATAATATATAGCATGTTTTATGAATTAATAAATATAATTACGTTCATACATCTTTTGGAATAACACATTGTTATAATGAAAATGTTCCTAGATGATGATCATATTGCATTTCAGATTAGTTGTGAACAGACAGAGAATCCAGGGAAGCTATGTATTAATAGTCTTATAGAGAATTAATATAGGAATCATACATTGTTGTCTAATTAAATAATGACTATTAATTATTGACAGGTTTATTATTCAACTGTGAAGATTTATAATATAATCATGAATGTAAACAAATATCACAAGAAAATGCAAACGTTGAAAATGTCAAAATTTTAGCCAAATCATATAACTAAGTAATAAATGATAAACAGGTGTGTCAGCTCCTTATAAGATCTAATTTTGCAAGGAAATTTAATTACGTTTTTATTATTTGAAAAATTACAAATTTAGGCTATTCCATGAATTCAAAGGTTAATGCAGGTAATTAGGTAAAGCTGTGACAGGAAAGGACAGTAGTATGGAATTAATAATACTTTTATTGATCATTTTGTACAAATTACAGTATTATATATTTCAATAATTATTTATATTAAGGAAGCAAGGCTTTGTGTTGGCTGTCATAATGTAGGTTTAGGCCAATTATCCACAATTGTTATCAATATACAGTTTCTATTTCAATTAAAAAGAAGCTGTCAACCAATTCTTATCAGAATAATCAATGTATGAATGAATTGTCTGTCCGATGATTTCTGAGGAAGTGAAAGTCACTGTACAATAACAGTAGAGAAATGATTTGAATATAACTTTTTATTAGGTGAAAGTCATTTTAATTAATATTGCTGCAATGACGATGATAAAAACAGCTGTATATGTTCTGTATTCAGCCAGGAAACCACATCAAATATCAATTTGTATTCGTGAAATTCAATATATTATTATGTGTTATTATGGAAAACTGTCATGAAATTGTGAAATAGTATGTGTAGTTTATATATTTAATTGCAAATTTTGCATTCTTGCAAACCAGAGCTGTTATTTCTTCCGCTACACTTCGAAATAAAAGTGGGGCGGCTCCTTACGAACAGTGCCGTAAAACAGGCCACGGTTTGTGATGATGCAAATTTTGATACTGTACATCAGCAAGAGTATTTGCATTCAATTGTATTGTGTTTATGAATTCATGATAAAATGACTCAAGCAAACCAATATTTCTGTGTATATAAAACATACATGGTGATGTAACTATGTTTTTATTCTACATTTACATGTATATATATATGATTGTATATTTTAGTGTAAAAATCATTGTGAATATTGTGAAAATATGTTTGAGAAATATATACATGTTTTTGTTAAATATACTAATATTACAAAGAAGTGCAGTATTTGTAGTTACACAATTGTCATTTGTTACTTGAATATAAACTTTGTACTTTATTGATGAGCAAAAATAACATTTATTGAAGATGAAATCTTGTTCGAAATTTTGAGTTTTCATTAGCTGGCAAAACACGTACCGGTAGTTATAGCTTCTGTACCCAAGCCATTGGCATGTCAGATGTATGCATGCAATTGAGATGAGGCATTTACTACTTGAATGAAATTCACATTTTCAGGATGCTATGAGAAAGTTGTAGTGAAGGGTTATCCTTCCTGTAGGATACAGATTTATACAGTGGCTATATAACACTTGAATATACATTAATACTGTTGTAGTTACCATTCCTATTTAGTAGAAAAATATCCTAGAGGGAGGCAACGTATTATAGATTAGAATCATAACCTTACGTGTTGTTGTTTTCTCTATGTTTCAGAAATCTCTCACAAGTATGGATGACAGAGATTATGACAGATATGGGGGTGATCGTGTTGCCATGGATACCATGGCAGAGATGGAACACAATGGGGGAACAGACATGAACCCAGAGGAAGCGAGCTATCTGTACAAACCCAAGAAAAGAAAAAAGAAAAAGAGAACTCTAAAAGACCATTACAGATCTCCAAAGAAGGAACCGTTACCTTCTATTACACCTCCATTGAAAAGGATAGATTATGTGTTAGTGTTTGAAAACAGAGAACCTGATGGTCTTGAAAGCAAAGCACTCAAGAAATATCACAAAAATGAAACACTAAGAGAAAGATTTGAAACTGTTCTCAAAGAAACAGAACATATGCAAATTGAAAAAGAGGTGATCGGAGAACAGACATTTGTCAAAATCCATTGTCCCTTTCCTAGGTTGAGTGAAGAAGCTGAGAGAATACACCTACAAATGCCTCTCAGAGAGGTAAGTTTTATTGTCATACTGTAATAATATAATTATAAACTGATTAATTATAATAATTTTATAATGTTTTCATAATTTGTTACATTTATTCATAATTATTACTGGTATGTTAAATGAACTCATAAATAAATACTGTCTATTAGCTCTATAAAATAAGTTTAAATAATGTGTTATATTAGATATAGACTAAATCTGTGGATAATTTCAGATATAGACTAAATGTGTGGATAATTTCAGATATAGACTAAATCTGTGGATAATTACTATTCAATTCTCAATTTCGCTGTTTCCTTTCTTTTTTCTAATCACTTGACTTTCATTTCAGTGTGTCACTTTCTGCACATATACCATATACCATGGACTAGATTTCAGAGGAGTCTGTATATGATGTATTTCATTTATTGTGGTTATGTATCTCCCCTCCACTGTCTATGGTATATACAATGTATAATATGTAAATGTCATTATGTAGATTTGAAAGACGAATTGCTGCAATGTCAGAATGTAATAAACCAAGCAAAAGAATAGAATTTGATGTATACTTTGTAAAAATTGGGTGTCAATACTGTTAAAGTAATAATGTTGATTCATATTTGGCTATTAAAACATGCAAATACGAATAATGAAAATGGCTTGCATGCTCATTCAAATGAACGATGTTAGTTTGTTGAGCTTAGTGTGATCATCCCTTAACAACTGCATGTTGTACAACTCTTCTGACAGTCGCAAGTAGTCAATACAAGTTATATTTAAATTATCATCAGTGTCTTTAACCTGGCAATTTTTATCTGGTTTCATTGTCATCTTTTAATTTAGTATGTTGTAGTGATTTATTTAATCATCATCATCATTTCTACATTGTCTGTCAACTTTACAAATCCTGTATTAACAAGATTTCTTCTAGGAATCTGTATAACTTTTACCAACATGATTTTGTTGATAACATGTCATAATTGAAAGTTCTAAGGATTCTGATGTTATATATTTGATATTCTATCAGTATACCTTTTAGCTTAAGTTTGTGATTTGTCATTAAACTTGGCCATGGATTGGTGGTGGGATGAGATTCTGTAGATGAAATAATTCTTATTAGTGTCATTACGATTCCATTTTAAAGTGGCGAAAACCGAGTTTATAAATATTTACTCAAGTTGAAAAAATTTGTATTATATGATACATAATACCGTGATTCAACAATTTTAGTATGATCACAATGTTGATTCTTGCCACAAGTGATCCTAAGAATCATCTAGCATTGTTAGTACAGTTTATGGCATAAAAGTTAAAACATGTACTGGGATCTCTTTGACAGTTTAGCACAGTATAGTAATACTAAATCAAATTGTTTATACATTATGCCAAAATACATGTACATTGTATTGTATTGTATTGTATTGCTATACTATACTATTGGTTTGAATTTTGCCAATAGGTACCTAGTATGAAACAAAAATTACTCCCCAAAAACTTATAAACTCGGTTTTTACCCCTTTAATCTGGCCACGAGATTGAATAGTGGTGGTGGTGGTGGTGGTATTATTAATTTATTGTTCAGATGTACCAGTATATGTTTATACCTACATGTATGGTATAGATATACACAAAAAAAATGTAGCATAATATCATCATGAAACCATCCATTTAAAAAAAATATTTTGAGGGAACTAATCCCCTCTTTATGGGATCATGAAATCATCCATTTCTAAAACGAACATTGTGAGGGAACTACCGTAAGGTAAGCCCCTCTTGAGTGGAATCATGAAACCACCCGTTTCTAAAACAAAATTTAAGGGTACTAAGCCCCATTTCAGTGGGTCCGAAATGCATGGTTTTGTGATGATAAAGATAGACAATCTAAGTTGTGTACTAATGTACTAACTACTTTATATGTATTATACTACAAGATGCAATGTGTGTGTGTAATCAAAGAATCCAAAACTGTTATGTGTTTAACTCAGGAGAGTATAGGAATTAGTTCTGTTTATTCATCTACATCTATTCCTGTATTCTACTTGGATTCTATGATTACACAAACTTATGTGGTTTGTACTGTTTCTATTGCCAACACAGGGAGAAATACGTAAACGGAAACTGACACCAGAGGTAGTGTACTGTACCAGTATTGCATGTACATCAACTTTCATTTCCATCCCAATAACCAATACATGTAGTCTCCATTTTTTCATGTTGTTGAGCACTGTTGTTTCAGTGTCCCTGTTGTTCATTTATCAAATATTAAAGTGTTCTAAACTAGAAATTGGGAGTCTGTAGCAGTTACAGTCCTTGTAATAATGACAACAGACATGTAACATTAATGAATGAAAACATACTTGAATCAACAAATACATTGTATATAAATACAAAGTGTCTTGTACATGTACTTTTCGTCATACAAATTTACTGTACATTTTGTTCATTTATCATTTTAACACAACACATAATTGCGTATGTATTGGTCATTTTAATACTTGAACCATAATAGACTGCTACAGACTTTCAGATTCTACAGTCTAATTCTGTCTATTGGCACCAGTTACATCATTAGAAGTATAATCTTGGGTACTCAGATGTTAAAATATATTGGGAATGGTGAGGTTTCTTAGGGAGCCTTCAATAATTATGGGGGGGGGGTTATCAAGCCCACTCTGTTGTGTGAAATGTGACTGTCCCTCAAATTCTGTTTTCTAAAATTTTGCCCTCCCACAAGTAAAGATCTGTACATGGATGATTTTTTCAACTTCACAACATGAATGTACAGTGCTTGACTTTACTTCAGTTATAATGAACTAAGTAGACATGTGATTATGACCTCACAGTTACACAGTACTGATATCTTGAATTTAAACATACAGTTGACAGTATATTTGGAGTGCTTCCAGAAATGTTGAAGTGTTTGTCCTCAGATATATTTTGATAATTTGCTTCTGATTCTGCGACAAGAATTGTACTTCCATTGATGATCAAGTCAAAGGACTTGTATTGTTTGTATGTCTGTATATCAATCAAATACATGTAGATGTTACCACTTTTCATGTTTGTATATTCACAGATTTCATACATTTTATTGTATATATGTAGATTCTCTGATAAGTTTTCAATCCTTTCACTGATGGTTTAAATTGTTTCATTTTGAGAATAAAAGTATCATACTGTAGAAACATTTAAAAAAAGAAGCATGGTCCAGAATGTAGAATTTTCATTTATCCAATGACAGACTCGTCAATTCAATTCAATTCAAGCCACTTTCCTAACTCGGCATTTAAATTTTATGTTATATGGGTCAATGACACCTTAGCAGCCCAGCACAACAGAGGAGAATACAGTGAAATCTAAGGTATTCAATGCTCAAGTTGCACCATAGATCTTGGAGGGTCGTGGTTAGCAATTTGATTATTGTTTATTTTATATACCTAGCCGTATACAGTTTGCATGTTCTGGACCCTGCTGCTTTAAGCAAACAACGCACAATTTCTGTATATATAATGATTCACCCTGAAGCCATTATCCTGTAGTGTACATTTATGAACACACGTCACTCAACCACACCTGTCTGTAGAGTTCTATAGTATGAGAATTGCATGGATTTCAATGAAATGCCTGTATGTAAAGACTGCTGATTTCAAAGTTTTCAATCCTTTCACTGATTCATTTTGAGAATAAAAGTATCATACTGTAGAAACATTTAAAAAAAGAAGCATGGTCCAGAATGTAGAATTTTCATTTATCCAATGACAGACTCGTCAATTCTATTCAATTCAAGCCACTTTCCTAACTCGGCATTTAAATTTTATGTTATATGGGTCAATGACACCTTAGCAGCACAGCACAACAGAGGAGAATACAGTGAAATCTAAGGTATTCAATGCTCAAGTTGTACCATAGATCTTGGAGGGTCGTGGTTAGCAATTTGATTATTGTTTATTTTATATACCTAGCCGTATACAGTTTGCATGTTCTGGACCCTGCTGCTTTAAGCAAACAACGCACAATTTCTGTATATATAATGATTCACCCTGAAGCCATTATCCTGTAGTGTACATTTATGAACACACGTCACTCAACCACACCTGTCTGTAGAGTTCTATAGTATGAGAATTGCATGGATTTCAATGAAATGCCTGTATGTAAAGACTGCTGATTTCAAAGTGAATTACTTTCATGGCATGTCAGCTTATAGAAAGTTATATGAGTGTTTAGAGTTAATTCCTCTCTTTGATTCTACAGTTATTCATCGTTCAGACTCAAAGATACACTCTTCTACTTAGATTTGCATGTCTGTATACAGGCTACTCTATACAGATTTATACACTGTATTATTGATGTATAAATTGACCATACAAATGTAGCTACATCGTAGCCTTTCATGACAGCACTTCATGCTAGTGAAGCATGTATGTAGCATGTGTATGTGATAGAAATAACATCCACTGTAGACATACCTACATAGATTATTGGAAGTGATTGGTTAAAATAGTACATGTTTTTGCAGTTTCATTCCTTATAGAGTTGTTTTTGCAGTGTTTTTTAATTTTTGGTCCCAAATGAAAGATGTGGTGAATCTCATATAACAAAGTCAATCTAAATGAGTGGTTTGATGTATTTTCTGATTTTTAGATATGTCTGTAGTATTCAACATCAATGAAATCTTGTAACTGTTAGTTGAACTGAAATCTTTGTTGTTGTATTATTTTCTTGTAGGGAGCAATAGAGGAAGAAGACAAAAAGAAAGGCTGTTTTGCAAGTTGCAGGAATTATTTTTTTACAGATAATGAACGTAAGTATTTAACAAGTCTGTCAAAGAGCAGGACACTTTTAATTTACAGGTACTGCTCCAAAATTTACCAAGATAAAGTGCCTAAGCTTTGTTCCAACTAGACCTTACGTTGTATAGATCAAGGAAAGATTGATGGATGATGTTGGGTAGATTCCTTTAAATTTGGTTCACAAGCAGTTGTCAAATTTAGATATCACCACAAGATCTCCTTGAGAGTCACTGACCAAATGCCAACAAAATATGACAGAACTTTTCTGAATATTAATAACTTGTATGTTTGTTGACAGAGGACTATGTTAGTGCCCCTATGAGAATATTAATAACTTGTATGTTTGTTGACAGAGGACTATGTTAGTGCCCCCTATGAGAATATTAATAACTTGTATGTTTGTTGACAGAGGACTATGTTAGTGCCCCTATGAGAATATTAATAACTTGTATGTTTGTTGACAGAGGACTATGTTAGTGCCCCTATGAGAATATTAATAATTTGTATGTTTGTTGACAGAGGACTATGTTAGTGCCCCCTATGAGAATATTAATAACTTGTATGTTTGTTGACAGAGGACTATGTTAGTGCCCCTATGAGAATATTAATAACTTGTATGTTTGTTGACAGAGGACTATGTTAGTGCCCCCTATGAGAATATTAATAATTTGTATGTTTGTTGACAGAGGACTATGTTAGTGCCCCCTATGAGAATATTAATAATTTGTATGTTTGTTGACAGAGGACTATGTTAGTGCCCCCTATGAGAATATTAATAATTTGTATGTTTGTTGACAGAGGACTATGTTAGTGCCCCCTATGAGAATATTAATAATTTGTATGTTTGTTGACAGAGGACTATGTTAGTGCCCCCTATGAGAATATTAATAATTTGTATGTTTGTTGACAGAGGACTATGTTAGTGCCCCCTATGAGAATATTAATAATTTGTATGTTTGTTGACAGAGGACTATGTTAGTGCCCCCTATGAGAATATTAATAATTTGTATGTTTGTTGACAGAGGACTATGTTAGTGCCCCCTATGAGACTGGTAAAAGACATGTATTCAAAGGATTTGAGGATCCAGAGACATTCTTTAGGCCTGCTTTGAGATCTTATTTGGTAAGTACTACTAAATTACTTTTCTTTAACCCCCCCAACTCCCCAACCCCCCAACCCCCACCTCCACATATATACATTCTTTAGGCCTGCTTTGAGATCTGTTTGGTAAGTTACTTTATAATAAACCCCCCCCCCCCCCCCCCATACACACATTCTTTAGGCCTGCTTTGAGATCCTATATGGTAAGTTAACTTGCTTTTAAATGCCTCCCTGTCACTGTGTGTGACAAAGGTCAGCAACAAGTTTCTGTTTTGTGATGCCTCTTTCTAGATGTAATATTCCTCATAGTTGACATATCACCTTGCATTAAAGTCAGAACTTTGTACTTTGTTAAACCTCTTGCTGTCCAATACTTTCCTCCAATCATATGTAGCATAATTTAGTTTAAAACTGTGGATTTAATAAAATGGCTGACATGTAGAGTAAGTGAATACATATTACATGTACAGTGTCTAACACTCCAGACTACTTTGTATTCAATATCCATCCTACAGTGTCAACTACATCATAGATAACGGTTAGACTACAATATCCATCTTACTGTGTCAACTACATCATAACGGTTAGCCTATATACATCTCTAGGACCACTGACATTGCATACCATATCATATCTATGTAGTGAAAGTGAGAATGCTTGGTTTGTGTTTTACTAGCTATAGTTATCTAAGTTGCTGTAATTTCAGTTGTATTGGATTGAGAACAGATATTATTAAAGAGCCTTAATTGTTGAAGGAGTATTTTCATTGAGACTTTACTTAAAAGCCCATATTAAATTATAATTAAAATTAGGGTAAGAAAAACAGTAGTCTTGCAGAGCTATTGAAAAAAAGTTATTCCAGAACAAGAGAATAATTATATGTATTTCGTGTGGCTCTGCTGATACGATAGTACTAATGTGAGAACCTGAGATTGAAACATTAGGGTTTAAGAGAAAGTTGACATCTGTGAAAAGAGCAATGTAAATAAATTACTAAATGAATGCTGTCTAAATGAAAAACAACCTGAAAATAGATATTTATATACATAGCAAGTAACAAATTAAAATATAATGACCATACACGCATAATTACCAGGGAAATATAAGTGGTAAAATTCATATATAATTAAGAGGACATTTCAGGTATATAATGTTTTCACCAATGTATGAGAAGACAACAATACATGTAATAGTGAACTGGTGATTGTCACATATGGTGGCATTATTACCATCATTAATCTCTGAATACAAATCATTGTCAATAGTGTATGACATTAGATTTCTATTTGTAATTAAGATAGATATACATTGTACCAGATAATATTAATTCGTGGTATTTATGTGTCATGTGGAAGAGATAAAATGATTTCGATATTTGTCTGTTATGTAAAATTGCAACTACATGGAATAGACCACAGGGGATTTGACTTGCAACCACTGACAGACAAGTCTATAGTTATAAAATTCATAAATTAATGTGATATCTGAAAAACCCAGACATAACTGAGCTGAGATAGACATTACCATGTGTTTGTATTTTAGTAATAGCCTATGACAGTTCACAGTATTCACAGTTGATAATGTACTTGCTGTGAATTTAGTGGCCTTGGTTTCATGGGTATACATATTTGGTTTCATGGATATCATATGTATAGTTCTTTAGGTATGAAGGGGCAAGATAGATGACTGTCACCATGACAACAGACAATAGAAATCACATGGACAAAAGACTGAATAAAAGTGTTAACATATAAGTAGTGAAGGACACACCCATATCCCATAGCAGTGATTGTATCCAAACATGTCACATTGACAGTATTATAAACATATCTAGAGTTGTAACATAGGTAACTCTCACATGTCCCCAGTTGATAAACAGTTAGAAGAAGGATTCAGAGTGTAATGTAGTTGAGATAAATTTACTTGAACATTGACAACAACACAACAAACTTTTACTTGTATCAATTGAAGTCTAACTTGGTGGTGATGCATTGTATGTCATATTTCTAATACAGAGCTCTGTAAATCATCATAGAGTAATTTACTCAACATTTTGGTGGGCTATTTTATGAAAATATTGGTGA
>NC_135556.1:24185222-24270222 GCF_964340395.1 Glandiceps talaboti | reverse complement strand
CAGGATCCTGTCTCAGAACTACCTGACTGGTACTATCCATTCTACAGACAGTTTGTCAAGTTCATGATGTCATGTGGTATTCTCATTTTTATGGTAAGTCATGCTATCATGTCATGTGATTGTCATGTGACTTTCCATACCAGTAGACAATATGGTTAATGTCGTGTGATTGTCATGTGACTTTCTATACCAGTAGACAGTATGGTTAATGTCTTGTGATTGTCATGTGACTTTCCATACCAGTAGACAGTATGGTTAATGTCATGTGACTTTCTATTCAGGTAGCCAATGTCTGTGATTTTCTAGCAGGTTGCCATTGGCCAGTATAGTTGATGTCATGTGATTGTCATGTGACTTTCTATTCAGTTGTGGTTGATGTTGTGTGACTTTCTAATTAGGTGTGGTTGATGTCATGTGTTAATCTGTCATTGTCATGTGATTTTCTATACAGGTATGTTTGGTGATAGCCAGTGTTGTTGGTGTAATTATCTATAGAGTTATATCCAGGGTGAATTTCAGTAAGAGTACAATGGAAGAATTTATCTATTCAACTCTGATATCATCAGTGCTCAACTCAGTGTCTATTATGATCATGGGAAAGGTAGGTTTATAACTGTAACCAACTGAGAACTTTCAAGTACTAGTAGCTGGAAGTATGGTGTTTGTCAGTAGATTCCCATGAGGAAAATGGCACCACACTGTCAAATATTTCTGCCAATCATCCAATGTAATTGACACTACAACTCCCAGTGTGAGTAGTCCATTTACAGATACGAAATATAAAGGTGATGAATTTAAAGAAACATACAGAAGTTCATATTATACCCTCTGTATTTTCAAACTAACAACCAAGCCAAAAGTTATTTGACAACAAATCAAAACATTGTTATATTTCTATGTAGACTGAAAGATTCATTATTATAATATTATTTCAAAAATGAAAATTACTATTACATTTAAACTCACTTTACTGATGTATATTTTTTCCTCAGATCTATGAAATATTGGCATATAAACTGACTGACTGGGGTAAGAACACTATTTCATGTTCTATTAATTTGTAATTTTGTTGTACATAAAAGTGCATCACTCTTGGCAGTTATAAAATGGTGCAAGGCAGATGTCGTTGTGATGAAGTCAATGATAAAATACTTGAATACTAACAGTGTGTGTAGAAAAGGTGCAGATATTTTTAGTATTTATAATAATCAAAAGATTAATTATTTTTATTTGCAGAGAATCACCGTACCCAGACATCATATGATGATGCCTTGATTATCAAACTGTTTGCTTTCCAGTTTGTAAACAGTTACGTTTCATTGTATTACATTGCATTCTTTAGAGAGGTGAGTTTTTTTTATGTTTCCAATGTATCAGACTTATTTTAAACACTTTTGACTGTAATTTGATTGCTAACATTACAACTAATGACTTGATGGCCAGACATTTACATATATGTGTATAATCAACAACTAAAGCTATGTATTAAAGCATACCACAAATCCTCTGTTGACCAAAGCTGTTCATTAGCATAGTAACATTTAGTTTTCCATATGTCGTAGTTAACCATCCCTCCAGAATCACATAGTGTTCAATAGTAACTTATCAAAAATTTGTGATACCTTATAAAATTGATCTGCTTGTCTGCAACTCAAGTCCTGTTTTCCTTATCTATGGTAATTGCCAGACATTGTACAGATGTGTCATTTTCTATACCAGCTGTAGACTTGCTCCAGTCCCTGGGCTCTTTTCATTCTTTACTTTTAAGAATTATTTTTTTTTACACCAAAGTGTTCTTTTATGTGAAATGTTGATCTGACATGATTGTAAACAGTTGGGTGAACACTAAGCTCATTAACTGGGAAAAATAAAATAAAAGGTTGACCACATTTTCCTTCCCAAAATTTGAAATGAATAACAAATTCAAAACATTTGAAGATTATGAAACCAAATATCTGCCAAGGGACTGGTACCAGTCTATACCTGGTCCAGCTATGAAACCCCTATAGCAATTCCTGTGATTTCAAACCATTGAATTAGTGCTGCATTAATGTAAACATTATTATTTTCAGAATGTACTAAATCTGTATTGCTTTCTTCCCTCAGCAAACTACATCTGGTGGTATTCTAGATATGGGACCAGGCTATGAAGATTCCTGTACAAATGATAACTGTATGTCCATGTTATCATTCCAAGTATTGGTATTAATGTTATTGAAACCATTACCAAAGTTCTTCAAAGATGTCATAATGCCGTAAGTACATAGCTATCTTTGTATTTTCAAAACAAAATTCTGTTTTCAAAATAAAATGTGATTTTAAAACAAATTTACAATAATGTACAAAACAGTTCACAAAACAAGGGTTATTTTATTTCTACGCTTTAGTATATAACCACATTGGGGAGGGAGGGGGGGGGGGCAGGGAGGGGAAGGGGCAGGGAGGGGATGGAATGAAATGAACTCATAACAAATGTCATTTTGATGTAAGGGTAGATAATTACATTCCCATCACAATGGTGTGTGTGTGGGGGGGGGGGGGGGGTGGGGGGGGTGGGGGGGGGGAGTGGGGGGTTTATTCAAATGGTCATCATACTGTGAGCCAGTGGTTTCTGTATTGTAATTGGAACAAATTGCAACAACTCTTATACTTTTGAACAGCTGGGGAGAGAAGAAACTGAAGAAACTAATAAAAAGATGCAAGAAAAACAAAGTTGAAGAAGGAGAAAAAGATGAAAAAATGACCAAAATTGATGTGAATGACTTCTTGGAAAGAGAGAGACAAAAACCACCAGTTGGTAATGTTTTGAGAAGTCCACCAGTTGGAGATTTTACACTCATGGAATATAACGAGAAAGTTATACAGTATGGATACCTCATGGTAAATAAATGAACTCTCCATCAATCCTGACAGAAAATCAATTCTTGGTACCATTCCTAACAGATAATATATTCATCATGTATCTATGTTGGCTTAAATCATGTGTACTACACACAAGACAAGTTGTACACATTCAAACAGAAAATGTGGAATTTATACCCTAGTAGTTCTATGTCATGACAATGTAATTACATCATCCATTCTGCAAAGCTCAAATATGAGTCAAAACATTATTTAAATTTCAAAAAAATGTTTGTTAAATAAAGTTTGCACAAGTATAAATGTATTATTCTCCTTTAATATACATCTTCATTCTTCTGGAAAATTCTCTTGACATAAGGATTTTGTGACAAAACCCCTTCTGTTACTCACATTTTCTTAAACTGACATTTATTGAGGAATGATATCACGTTGTGTATGAGCATTGAAACCCTGGTACACCACACACACACACTGAAACCCTGGTACACCACATACATTGAAACCCTGGTACACCACACACACTGAAACCCTGGTACACCACACACACTGAAACCCTGGTACACCACACACACTGAAACCCTGGTACACCACACACACACACACTGAAACCCTGGTACACCACACACACTGAAACCCTGGTACACCACACACACTGAAACCCTGGTACACCACACACACACACTGAAACCCCGGTACACTACACACACACTGAAACCCTGGTTCACCACACACACACTGAAACCCTGGTACACCACACACACACTGAAACCCTGGTACACCACACACACTGAAACCCTGGTACACCACACACACACTGAAACCCTGGTACACCACACACACTGAAACCCTGGTACACCACACACACTGAAACCCTGGTACACCACACACACACTGAAACCCTGGTACACCACACACACTGAAACCCTGGTACACCACACACACACACACTGAAACCCTGGTACACCACACACACTGAAACCCTGGTACACTACACACACACACACTGAAACCCTGGTACACTACACACACACTGAAACCCTGGTACACCACACACACACACTGAAACCCTGGTACACTACACACACACTGAAACCCTGGTACACCACACACACACACTGAAACCCTGGTACACTACACACACACTGAAACCCTGGTACACCACACACACTGAAACCCTGGTACACCACACACACACACTGAAACCCCGGTACACCACACACACTGAAACCCTGGTACACCACACACACTGAAATGTACTGGTATATCAGATAATGAAGTAATAAATTAACTTCAACAACAACTAACATCAAATGGATCTCTCTTTTCAGTTGTTTTCCTGTTCGTTACCGTTAGCCCCACTGATCGCTCTACTGACCAATCTGTTTGATATTAGAGTTGATGCCAAGAGACTTCTGTGGTTGAATCGTAGACCAGTAGCACTTATAGCACAAGACATAGGTAATTACAGCCATGTTTTTATGGATTGTATTATGTTGTAATGTATTATGTTGTAATGTATTATGTTGTAATGTATGGAGTTCAAGTTGAGAGATAGAATATACAAAATGTGTGTAACACAGCCCTGTGTGAACACACATCAAACAAAGTTGTCATTAGGTCTGTAGATTTTACAAGCTTTGAAAACTCTAGTGACATGACAAGGTGTGTTGGGTACAGATACATAAAGATACTAGTATCACTGACAAATTTCTGTGTACAGAGACACTTGTATGAGAAAACTAATCAGGCTATAACATATCAGTGTACATGCCAGTCAACATAGGCAAACAGATGTGTACACAGGGACATTTAATTCATTTGAAGGTGCCAATATCATTTTCACAAACAAAATCTCAGAGTTTTGTAAAGTAATGTCATGTATCAAAACCCTGATAACCAGGAAAGAGTTCTATGTTAATCCCTTTATATGTAATCCAAGAAACTGCAGTTAGAGTCTCAGATTTATATCAGACTCTACATTGTACAGTACATTTGTGAAGGGTGGGTAAGTATGTAAAATCTACCTGAATGTTTCAGGTGTTCCTAACCAAAATTATGGTACAATTTATCAGGTAATATGCCTGTTTTACCAGATTTTTCCCCATATATTTACCAGCATCCCCAAACCTTAGCAAAAACACTGGTCTACATGTATGCACTTATGCTATATACTAAGTCTTAGTAATGGCTTGATAGAAAGATAACATTATGTTGTTTATTTACTAAAGGTATGTGGTATGGTATACTGGAGTTCATCAACTTGGCTGGTGTGGTAACCAATGCATTTCTAATTGCGTTTACATCCAGTTGGGGCAGGAACACATTGTCTTTGACATGGAAATTATGGTATATCATTATATTTGAGGTAGGCTATTTTTCATCTTCATCAAATAGCAATATACTGTCTTATTTTGTATAGATTGAAAGCATTGTGTGGCTGTCAATTTGGTAATTCTCTCCTTTTGGACATAATAAAGACAAGCTTCAAATCTGGATATTTTCCAAAGCAAACTTCATACATACTTATTTGAACACACTCCCTCTATGACATGATGCAGGTAATACAATGTCCCTCTATGACATGATGCAGGTAATACGATTTAAAGAAGTCTTGTTGGTTGACCCTTTCAGATCTATTAAATAGAGCCATGTTTTTTTGAGTCTGGTACATTAGAAGTCCTTAAGATTTATTGATTTGAATTTCTATGTGCCAATATGAAATAGTTTTTTCTAACATTCGATATCCAAAATGTAACATACTCCCTCAACGTGCAAAGTCACATGAACTTTTGTTTACTACTGATACATTAAGCATGTCATGTCTCATGTAAGTAATTGGCCCAAAACTGACCAAGTACGGGCAGAGTTACGAGCTCGCAAGTCTCAAGTACGAGTGATGTCACTCATACAGAATGAACGTACACGTACGCTGCATATCACACTTACACATGTTACATGCACTCTCAGACAAATGAAACGTACCGTACTACATAGAAACCCTTTTTAATGAATTGTACTTATTTAATACTAAAACTAAATACTGAGTTGAATATAAGATTGTTGAATTGAATATGTGTAGAATAAATCAAAAAACGTATTTACAAGAAAGACGACGACGTGGTGGACAGCTGATAAGAACGTATTGTTGTCATGGTTGCATCTATAAATAGTGTTCACTGACATGTAAATGTAATCAAATTGTATCAATGTGTATAAAACGATGTGTCCGCAATTTAGCCACTCAATGAGAAGAAAAAATAAAGTTCAGAAAAACGAAGTCAGGGGTTTCTGTTTCATTGCACGGCTGTCTGCTGCTTTTCTGGGTAAACTACGGAGCAATAACAACTGGGTAGGTTCACAATCAGGCTGCGACTCTAGCCATAACAAAAACGAAGAAAGCATAGCTGCCGCTTCGCCGTGCAATGGTACTGGTTCACACGGGACATCTTTTTCGGCTTTAGGTTCACGATCGATTGAGGATTCCTTCCTAGACATCGCAGATTTATAGGTAGGCCGAAGCTGAAAAAGTTTTACACCTTTGAAAATCTTTATTGGAAAAAGAAACGAAACTCCTTTCACTTCTGACCGACAATCATCTTTTCGGTATCGCAGTCAATCATCAATGGTTGCGTTACATCTCATGCCGACAAGTTGTTTGAAAGTCGCCACTATAGTCAGAGTGTGACATGCCGTTCTCACCATTTCACAATCATCTCAAATCTTTTATGAATCATACAAAAGACAACGGGGCGGTCAATAGGAGAACAACTTTATTGAGATGTTATTGAAGGTGTGATCGTTCCAATGCACCCGATGCAGTCGTCTTTTGCTCACGTCATTCAAATGGTGGACAGTGATTTTATTATACACACTGTAACTCCAAGACAAACCGCGCTCATTCACAAGTCGATCGTCATTCATCAAACTTCAAATTTTTACCGAAACATTACTTTGATATCAGAACAACAAATTTTTTCGTGGGACACGTAGTCAGCTCGGATGACCGATCAATTCAGATATTCGCCACGTACTCGCGGAATACGACAAGCGAAAATTAGGCCAACTGCAAGAGTATGACGTCACCCGTATATGGAAATTACGAGTTCAGACGTCACTCGTACTTGAGACTTACGAGCTCGTAACTCTGCCCGTACTTGGTCAGTTTTGGGCGAATTACATACCTCCATGTCTTTGTAGGTGTTTTCTTTTGAAGAGTTACCAAATTATATCGCATCAAATTTGTTTTAAAATAATAGTCTTATTACAATATATAGACAGACATAAATGTTTTAAAACAATTTGTAGTATCATTCTTTTTCTCACTGTTTTGATTTGACATTAAATGTTCCTTGTTTATATTTGACAGCATTGTGTATTTGCCATCAAGTTTGTCATTGCTTACATCATTCCTGATACACCAACTGATGTCAGTCTATCAATGCGAAGGGTAAGGTCACTCTTTTAGTCTCATGACAGAATAAACACCAAATCTTTGTAAATTGTATTTTTGAAATGCTGTATCAAACCACACAGACACAGACACAGACAGACACAAACACACACACACTCACACACACACACACACACACACACACACACACACACACACACACACACACTATCAGGTACTTTTGTATGGATGGTTTGGTGTTGTATATATGATACATACTTTACTTTTAAGTAAATACTTTCTTACCACACTTCTGCTGCCTCTTTCATTTTTTACACTTGTTGTCTCCAACACTGTTTTCATCCTAACCCTATGATGTGTGTCCAGCACTATACATATGGGTTAATTTTGTCCATTTTCTTTGCCTCTCCAGCGCTGCTTATCCTTTCCTAAGTGTTTACGTTTTTGAGGTAATTGTAAAAGTCCCTGTCATGTCTTCACTTGTGTCACATTTCACTGTTCATTGTTTTCTAATATCTGGTCACATGCAGTCAAGCACACTGCGTGATGAACTACATTTTGTATGTGCTGTGGATGTGTTGTCTATATTGCCTTCTTGACGCCATTCAAAACATCTTTCAGTGACCAATGTGTTTGCTGAGAGATGGCCATAATAGGGCTGTATATATTTAGAAATAAGTATGCAATGGTAATTAATGTCAGACTTCAAATCCTAGGAGTAATATGCCAATGTAGCCCATTTCAAACCCAAACTTTGCCATGTATTAGCCTTTTCTTTGGAATATTCAAACGTGTAACCAATTGAAGACTACATACTATTAGATACAAAGTGACGCTGCAAAGAATGGTACATCTATGATCTCTACATCATAAGGAGTGACACCTCACCTTCTGTCTGTCAAAGCATTGTATTAATCCTGTCAATATCACTCTCTTGCCCTGTACTTTTTGTAAGGAAGTGTTTGGTTTGTATTATGACACCATTACCAGTTTGATACACAGTATATTTCATTTTGTCATTATAAACTACCATTCCATCCCCACCCTGGCATCGAGTCTGTTCATGTTTACACCAATACCACTAATAGAAGTCTGAGGTAGCATTTAGTGCAACAAAGATTACATAAGTACATTTTGTAAACCCATTTACTCAAAGGATGAATGAGCACAGTTTAAAATTTGTTCTTGACATAAGTGATTGCGAATAGAACTCCAGAATACAACACATAAATAGAAAATACTGCCACTAAACTTCAATATAGATGGCAGGCTGGAAAAGTGACTCTTTACTTTGAAATCTCAAATGACAAAATCAGAAAAGACACAGAACTAGATGCTTTGCCCATGTCTGTCTTGTCGTTATTATGAACTCAACAAATTGTGATATTTCTATTTATTACTCATTTACAGGAAAAATACCAAGTGACGAAAATCCTGGAAACAGCTGGAATAATGCCATTGGAAGAAGGAGCCCCTATGATAACCAGTGCTTCAGCTCATTTAGCAACAGATTATGGATCAGGTATGCCAGCTGGTGGAATATCCCACTTATCCGGATATCCCTCACTGTTTGATAAACATGGAGTAGCCTACGCCAGTCCAACTAAGAGTAGTATGGTTGATGAACCAGATACAGCAAGGTATGATACACAGTTTAAAATGAATACTGAACTTAATGTTGGTGTCATTGATGCTGAAGACAAGGTAACAGAAGACAATGATGTAGTCCCACAACAAGCAGTCTATCAAACTCCTGAAGGTGGTGGTAGTGGTAGTCAGACTTGTAATGATGGTGGTGGTGGTGGTGGTGGTAGTAATCAGACTTCTAAAGGTTGTGGTGGTATTAGTAGTAGTCAGCAGAATAAAGACACTCAAAGAGACAACACAAGTCATCCAGATCTGCTGCAACAAATGCCAATTGATTATAATGATGAAATGTATGCACACAATAGTAATGATGATGATGACAATGGCGATGAAGAAGATGATGATGATGAGGAGGAGGAGGAGGAGGAGAACGATGATGAAAACAATAATATAGATGGTAATGGTGAAGGTGACAGTAACAATGGTGATAAATATGATAGAAATGATAACAGCAACAATAACACGAATGCTGAACCAAGGGAGCAAGCAGTCTAACTACTTCTGTACTCTACCCAAGGTATATGCATGCATGTGGTAGATTGGGATATCGATTCCACTGTTGGCTCCAATATTGAACACAGGTTGCTTATCATAAATACAGCAAGTAATTATTCAGGACACTTGACAGTCTATAATGTAGAGTTAGAGTGTTACACATTGCTAAAATGTGCTCTGAATATTCATGATTCCTAAGTGCTAATATTTCCTTCAGATTATAGTCAGTGTACATTTAATAAATATTCATGTCTGCCAAGCCTAAGACCCATGCGGCTATGGTGTTCCACTGAAAGAACAAAAGAGGTGAACAAATAGTTTCAATTTGGTCTTTGTTGGCAATCGAGTGAAAATTACATGATGTTAAATAATGAAACGACTCTCCAGATTTCAAAGTTTATGAAAATAAGTTTATTTTGTATCATAATGTTTTTTTTATATCATATCTCCTTGGTGACAGCTCTACTAGTTCTTAACCACAATTCAACATATTTCCACAGATGGAATGACATATGTTTTCCAACATGAAACAAAAGTAACCATCAACAGTTATAAAGTTACAGACTGCCTTTGTAATAAACAGATGGTTGAACATTTTATTAGTTGTGGCCCAACAAGGGTATTTTCATGCCAAATACTGTGCAGCGACAGTAATTTCTTTGATTGTTGTACTTTGTTCATGTCATCCTGTGTTCAATATTGGAATGGTTTTCTGAGTTCATTATCATATACCTTTTTTAGATTTGATAAATATTTCCACCCTGAGTTTACCACCATGCATAATACCCACTCTGAACACCAACATATTAACACACAACAAAAGAAAAATGTCACACCTGGATTTAAACTATCAAGCAATCACAGTGTCAAACACCTACCAACCATCTGGACCACACTATGTTTTACCCACTACAATTGAATCCTACAACTAATATCCCTGTGAAATAAATTTACACACTATATGGAGTACACCTACCCAGCTCAGACATACACACACAGTTATGTCAGTACTGCACCTGCAAAAAGTTACAAGTGATTTCTATCAACCTACCAAGTTAGCCTGCCTTATGCTTTTCTAAAACTATGTACAGCGTGTGACAGGCAAACTTGGTTGTGCCAGTTGTAACTTTACACTGGTACAGCACTGACGTAACTGTGCATGTCTGAAGAGGGTAACTATCAACCTATCACACAGTACAATATGTCTATAAACCACCTGGAATACACTCTGAATCAGTCATGCAGTACAGCATATATATAAAAGCACCTGGTGTACTCTATCATCCAATCACCTACTACAACTCATGTACAAACCACCTGGAATATACTGACCATCCATCATGAAATACGACATACCTAAAACCACCTGGAATACACTATCAACCAATCATACATTACAAAATATCTGCCAAACCACCTGGAATACACTCTAAACCAATCATACATTACAAAATATCTGCCAAACCACCTGGGATACACTATTAACCAATCATACAGTACACAATATCTGCCAAACCACCTGGAATACACTCTAAACCAATCATGCAGTGCAACATATCTACAACCTACCTGGACCCACACCATCTACCAATCACCTGAACTGATGCTACAAACCAATTCTATCATAGAAGTAGACACCCATAAGATAACATTGCTAATCTGCATGTTGCCTATTTGTGTTCTTAACCATAAACTTCACATTATATTTATATTTAATACCTTGTTTTAGATCAATGACACCATCATAAGTTCAAAACCAGTAGATTTTTGAGTAATTTTTTTAAAATTTATATTTTGTAAATGTAAACTGTGCTGTGTGTTTGTAAACCTGCTTGTTCTTGCTAGTGTCTGTGTGTAATCCGTAACTCCCTCTTTGTGCTATTTTTCCCCCTCTGGCAGAAGAAAGAAAGGCAAGCGATACTTGTATCCCATATGGTCGTGAGATAATGGAAAGAATGGCCTTTGAATCAATGGTAAATAAGGATACATTCAGCTAAATTCAATTATCAGAAATACAATATCATACAAAATTAACTTTCCATTCTGTTGCTCTTTTTCCCCCATCAATTAAACAATATTATGCAATAAACTACTTAAAAACAGTGTGTTAACAATTATTCTAGATCAGTGTAACCAATATTTTTGTACATAACACAAACAATTGTTATTGTGTACGTTTACAAATTTCATTACCATGACAATCTGACAAATTTCATCATTGTAATTTACACAATCAATTTAATCAATATTGTCACTTTATTTCTCAGTTTCACTATTATCATCGTCAGTGAGTACTTTATATCACCAACATCAACCCTTCCTCTTCCATCTTCAAGGCATAGTATCATAAAATCATTTTCATATTAATACTACAATCATTTTTACAGTCAAATATCACCTGGCTCATCCATGTCTATTAAATTAATAACTACTGTAGGATAATGTAAGATTTTTGTTAAAACACTTAAAATCTAAGATAATTGTTCAGATGCATATATATATATATATATATATATATATATATATATATATATACATGTATATATATATATAAGCTCTCTCTCTCTCTCTCTATATATATATATATATATATATATATATATATATATATATATATATATATATATATATATATATATATATATATATATATATATATATATATATATATATATATATATATATATATATATATATATATATATATATATATATATATATATATATAAGCTCTAAGATAATTGTTTAAATGTCTAAAATCTAAGGTTATTGTTCAAATGCCTGAAACTTGAGATTATTGTTCAAATGCCGCGGTACAACCATAAATGATTACATGTATTCAAACAACTAAAGCTAAGATTATCGTTCAAACCGAATAAACAGTTCCTTCTTTCCGCTGCAGTGTTTTTGTTCAGGATGGTAAATAGGTACAATATACATGAGTTCTCAAGATGACTGTACTGGGGTTTTTCAACCAAAATTATGGTTCTAGATATGGAAATCTACAAAATTGTTTATTAATTTCTGCCATGAAATTCTCAGGAGGTGGTCAAATATATGTTGTATGTGTTTCTTGTTTGTTTCATTGTTGTCTGTGTATAAAGCATGTAGAAAACACTGGATCCATGTACCAGTATTTTTGAGCTTCCATTGCATACAATGTGGCATTTATTTGTGATTGCTCCATGTTCATTTTTCATTTTATTTTCAATACTCACAGTAAGAAAAATAAAAAGAGGGTAAAAAGTGGGTAAGTCTGTAACAAATATTTTATGCTTGTATTTGTGTACATCTAATCACAGTGGCATAATCTTCAAAACATTGGCTTCCACCACTAACATTGCAAAGTTCAGTGCAGCAACTATTGGGGATTTTATTTCAGTTTCTCTGCAAACAGCAAACTTAAACCTAAAATGCAACAACCTTTTCATATAAACTCTAGTGCTAGAACTGGAATTGGAACTGCCTCATCATTCATAAATTCAAACATATGAATTTACAAATTTATATGTTATGAGAAGCATGGTGTTGTTCAGTGTACCCTCTAATGATAGCCACATTTTGTTGTTTTGAGTCAAAATGAGAAAAACTGGCATTTCTAGTGAGTCACCACATAGTAAGAGATAGGGGAACATCAATTTTTGGTGTGTCACTAGAAATTATGTGCGCCAGTGGCATGACAAATTGGCTTAGAGGGCACACTGGTGTTGTTTATCATTAACATCAATACTAATATTCATTTTTTAGTACTAATCATTCATGTTTCAAGCTATTAGTCCATCACTCATTCATGTTTATTTTCCATCCACCAGGTATCATATTAAAATATTTCATGTCATTGCATGTTTTTTTCCACCTGTGAAACACGCACACCAAATTCATAATGTGATCTATTGTGGTTCATCCAATTGACAGCATCAGAGGTGGATAACGTGAACTGCACTGTCATTTTCTCTTTCTCTATAGTGTGTGCTGAGTTGTTTGATGTTGATTTGTTATAGTATATACTATGTGAAAGCCAAGCAAACAATAACAGAATTTATTTTTTGTTTGTTGTAGATTAAAAAGCCCATCTATAGAACAGCACTACCAGCCAAAATATAAATATCCTCAAATATCTTTAAATATCTGAAGCTTGGCTAGCACAAAGTATATTTATATCAATCTCCAGTATTTGTTTCAGTTAGAAAATATTGTGTGATTCTCTATGAAAGTTCCTTCTATCATGTGTGTTAACTGTAGCCAAAAGAAGCCAAACATTGAGTCTTATAGTTTTCATAGTTGGAATACTTCAAGTATTCCAACTATGAAAACTATAAGACTCATTGTAACACAGCTTGAAGTCTTCAAGCTGTGTTGTTATGTCTACCAATTTTGCAAATTCAAAGATTTCTAGACTTTTTGCAAACCTGCTGAGGAAATTGATGGTAGGGTGGGAGGTACTGTAGTTAAACACAGCTGTCTAGTGTTTATTTATTTCACTTGATTGCTTTCTGTCCCAAGGTCTTTACAAAATTTATAAAACATCATGATATTCCAAATGTCTTTTGACTAAACGTCTATCATGTTAGAGTGTAGGAAGTGAATGAATATTGTTAAAATCTGACCATCCCCACATTGCATAGAGCCACATGGAGCTTTCTCTATCAGCTGACCATCCCCACATTACATAGAGCCACATGGAACTTTCTCTATCAGCTGACCATCGCCACATTACTTAGAGCCACATGGAGCTTTCTCTATCAGCTGGACAGGAGCTGACCATTCCCACATGGCATAGAGCCACATGGAACTTTCTCTATCAGCTGGACATGATGAGAAGACATAGCAACAACATACATATTAGACTTGTGGTGCATACCTATTCCTGATTATTTATCAAAACACAATTATTTTGTCTTTGTAGACTATCTTATGGACTGGATGGGTCTACTTACATAGAGGGTGAAGCTGATCAATTCCCAGATACTGAAGCCAAACCAAAAAGACGAAAGAAAAAGAAAAGACGCCATCATGAAGAAGATGCTTATCCTATTGCTGGTGATAGTAACCTACACTTGTACCCTGGTGTAGGGGAGTCCATTGCATAAATATACAAATGCTGTCAGTGTATTTCTTGTATAAATGTATAGTTAAGTAGTGGAATAATATTGGCAGGCTGTATGTTTTGTACAAATATATGTATTGCATAAACAAACATACAAAGGCTACATTCTGTGTATATTGTATATTAGTATAGCATACACATACATAGGCAGTATTCTTTCTGTATGGTATGATAGTATAGCATACACAGTTACAGAGGCTGTATTCTTTGTATATTGTATATTAGTATAGCATACCCATACAGAGGCTGTATTCTTTGTGCATGGTATATTAGTATAGCATACACATACAGAGGCTGTATTCTGTGTATATTGTATATTAGTATAGCATACACATACACATACAGAGGCTGTATTCTTTGTGTATTGTATATTAGTATAGCATACACATACACATATAGAGGCTGTATTCTTTGTATATTGTATATTAGTATAGCATACACATACAGAGGCTGTATTCTTTGTGCATTGTACATTGGTATTGTATACACATACAGAGGCTGCATTCTGTGTATATTGTATATTAGTATAGCATACACATACACATACAGAGGCTGTATTCTTTGTGTATTGTATATTAGTATAGCATACACATACAGAGGCTGCATTCTGTGTATATTGTATTAGCATTATATACACATACAGAGGCGGCATTCTGTGTATATTGTATATTAGCATTGTATACACATACAGAGGCTGTATTCTTTGTGTATTGTATATTAGTATAGCATACCCATACAGAGGCTGTATTCTGTGTATATTGTATATTAGTATAGCATACACATACAGAGGCTGTATTCTTTGTGTATTGTATATTAGTATAGCATACACATACAGAGGCTGTATTCTTTGTGCATTGTACATTGGTATTGTATACACATACAGAGGCTGCATTCTGTGTATATTGTATATTTTTTTAGTATAGCATACACATACACATGCAGAGGCTGTATTCTTTGTGTATTGTATATTAGTATAGCATACACATACAGAGGCTGCATTCTGTGTATATTGTATATTAGTATAGCATACACATATAGAGGCTGTATTCTGTGTATATTGTATATTAGCATTGTATACACATACAGAGGCTGTATTCTTTGTGTATTGTATATTAGTATAGCATACCCATACAGAGGCTGTATTCTGTGTATATTGTATATTAGTATAGCATACACATACATAGGCTGTATTCTGTGTATATTGTATATTAGTATAGCATACACATACAGAGGCTGTATTCTGTGTATATTGTATATTAGTATAGCATACACATACAGAGGCTGTATTCTTTGTATATAAATGTACAGTGAAATAACAGTATTTGCTTGTATTTATAAACTTAAGATGTAATTTTCATTTTTATCTCTCATCCGGAGTATATAGTGTTTATAAGTTGATATAAGTTATCACAAGTGCAAATAAGCAAATGAAAATAATTGAGATAGAAAACTATAGGACCTTGAATAAGATCTCGGGGAATACTTCTCAGATGAGAAACAAAGAAACCTTATCCAGGTGGGCTCAGTGAATACCTAAATAAGAGACCTTGTCCAGGTGGGCTCTGTGAATACCTAAATAAGAAACCTTATCCAGGTGGGCTCAGTGAATACCTAATTAAGAGACCTTGCCCAGGTGGGCTCAGTGAATACTTTTCAGACATGATTACTTTTCTACATCCCTTGTGATAAGGATATGCTTTATAAAGTTTACAAATAAACCTGTCTACTTTTGTGTTTGAAATAAATTGAACCAAATTCCATGTCAGGGATTGAATTGATCATTATTAAAAACAAACCTGTTTTAGTAAGTGTAATTATTTTACATTAAAGTGTTACATTAGCAGCACTTTGTGTCCTTTGTAAATTTAATAGTTTGAATGCAATTTTCAAAAAAATAGCATGCACCCAACAACTCAAAGCATGTATATTGCCAAAGTATTTTATATTCACAGTTTTCATAATTAAATCAAAATTGAAGATTTCCAATATTTCTGTAGGTATCGTTACCTTGCAAAAAGATTCATAAATAGAAATTTATATACAATAATAGTAATTCCTCACAGACTATTTTTTAAGGTAGTATATTTTCTTAATGTGTGATCATGTTAGATTTTTAAAGCTCATAGAAAGTATATGATCCGCATAGTATTGTACTTCATATAGCTGACAGCTTAGACCATTCCATTAAATCATACCCTATTATTGATTGTTGATATCTCACTGCAAAAGATACAGGCCCTCATTGTCAACAGTTCTGCATGAATTAAGTTGATTTACATGTTCTTGAAGTTAATTTGTTGAACACAATCCTTTTCATGTTATGTCTCATGATAATGAACTCTGTGAATCCAAAGCAGTATGTAACAATGTAACAAAGTTTACATTCTGTGGTGAACCCATAGCAACATGTGGCAAGAAACAAATTACAGTTGAAGTGTTTGGTTTTTGTGCACTAGTCACTTTAGTGCAATCAGTGGTTGCTTCATACAAACACTTTGATCACAGCAGGGTATGATTTAGTGGAAATATCTATTTACAAGCTGTATTTGACAATAAGTGCCAAATTTCACATTTCAAATAAGACTTGTATTTTGAAGGCAAATGTAGTTTGAGTTATGAACATGTGTAAATTCTTTCGAGTATAGATTTTTATATCTTTTCTAGTCCCAAAATTTTGTCAATTTGAATAAATTGTGTTTGATATTTGTGACTAGAAAGTTTAATTGTACATAATTATAAAAATATAATTTGAATTTTAACTTTCAGAGTTAGTAACATGACCTATCCAAAAATGGCTTGTTGAAGTGGATATGTATTTGTAATATATTTGTTACATAGACATCACTTATATGTACATAATTTTTGTACATTTTATTAGAAATTAGTTACAAGGTAAGATTACTTAAAACAATAATTACATACATTGAACATATTTTAATATCACATCCAGTATATATGAAAAATGTTTCCAAAATGTACATTTTTAGAACATCAGTTTATGTTTTCAGTTTGAAACTACACCACTTTCTTTTTGGTCAAAAGTGATATGTATCACCAAAATCATAAACTTAACTTTATATACAGAGTTAGTATTCATTATTTATTAACATTCACTAAGTTATAGTTGGTTTGTACTGGTACTTACTAAGATAGACGACTTTTTATCCTTATATGTGTTATATCGTTCAAGTGTGTTTCAGTTTTACATTTTGATATTCACAAGTGCGAATATGTAATGACTGATAAAAGAGACATATGCTGTAACTGAGACCACATTTGCATATGATTTGCATATCATTTATATCCAGGTATGTCATAATGTTCCCAGTATTACAATTCAGTGCAAATACCACTGGTGTATACACACAGACACATTTTTTCTTCTACACTAATGTAAATATTGAATGTTTAGTGTCCACATCTTTGTTCACAGTATTCATATTTCTATTTCTTCAGGGATTTTAGGACTTTTAATGTAGAAATAATTTCAGTTTATAAATACATTTTTTAATCTTAAAAGAGTACAAATCTGTTTACTAGATACTATTTTATTGCTTTATATCTTTACATTTACACATAATTTTTTGTTAAGTAATGCATACATCATGACTTAATATGATATTAGCGACTGTTTAACACATCCAGTTTATACTTGAGAACACACACAGACACACACATTTGCACATATACACACAGACAAACATACACATTTGCACATATAAACATGTTTACAAACAAACTTCAAAAGTGGCTAATACATTGTTTACATACAGTGATGTATTTGTATCTTTCATGACTTTTAATGATAGAGTCGACAACTTTCTGATTTACTTTCATTAGCTTCATAGGTACATAAATTTGTTTCAAACAGTTGAAAACTATTATGAAAGATTTCCCACTCAGTAACGAAAGTAATTGCTTAGGTACAAACTGAGTTTATAAACATTTTACTCAACTGAAAATACTTATATAAAACCTTGATTATTATAGTATAATATCAATTTTGATGGATACCTTCTATGACATTACAATTGCCTTCAAATTTTGTTAGAAAAGTTGATTGCCTAGTATAGATTCTTCAACATTTTTCGGTACTTATAAAAAATTACATCATCATATCATTCATATGTTAATACTAGGTTTGAATTCAGCTGCAAGTTATAGTTACATTTGCTTCAATAAGTAGAAAACTATGAGTGACCTTGAAATACGCAGCATTATTCTCGCCCAAAAACATAAACTCAGCCTGTGCGCCTTTAATGGCAACAATAAGACTGACCAGGTATAACAGTAGTCTGTAGTAAAGATAACACATGTTGTGCCAACCAATAAGCCAGCTCTCACATAACATGATTTGAGAAGTCTTGTAGTGCTGAACTACTGTATCTTATAGTCTACTATGACAATAACAGTCATAGTTTGACAGTGATAACTGAAGTATAACTGAAATGTATATTGTGCCTGTAACATATCAGTTTCATACAATGTGTGTCTATTTGCTGTAGTGAGTATCCATACTACCGGTATTCAGTATTGCTTTAATCTAATCAGTACGCCTTTGTCTACTTTTTATATGACCTCTGGACTTACAATAGTTTTACTGATTTTCAGAATATGTCCATTAAGGGGAGTGAGCTAGTCTGTTTATGGTCAGTGTTATCCTACAGTGACAACAGGATTTCACTGATTGTGCCATCAACAGGCTTTAGATTAAATTAAAAATCACAACTCCACATACTTTGTTGTAAAATGATTATTTTGTTGAATTTCAAACATGTACTTTTGTAAATAGAGATGAAATAAACTTTTATAAAATATGTAATTGCTTCCATGTGGTCTATAATTTTATTTAGCCCAGTTAGGGTTATGTGCTATATGTGTGTGTGTGTTTGTTTGATTGTGTGAACTTGATGAGGCTGTTCCTTGTGGGAAGTGATCAGCTGAGTGGTCTGCAAATTGGTTTTTACATTGAATTTGGGGCAAAAGACTTATAATCCAAAAGTGCTGGACTCATTGGTCTGAAATTCAACATTATAGTAGCACATGAAATCTGTGCCATACAGTGATCCCTAAGACCCTGAATTCCATATGTCCCTACCATTGGGCAGTATAGTACTGTGTGATCTAACCCACCATAATACTGTGTGATCTAACCCACCATAGTAGTGTGTGATCTAACCCACCACATGCTTCCACTGATGATCACTGATTCGTTATTATAATTACTAAGATTGCCTCCCTGATGATGAATACTAGTAACAACGCAAATTGTCAAAAAAAGTGTATCCAAAGTAACAATTGATAAAGTTGTTCCATCTTTGGTCGCTAGTGGAAAGCCAGCAATGCCAACACGGTCACGTGAATTGTGATCGACTATGTCAGATTGTCTAGATCAAAGTTCGACTCACAATGTGCACTGCTATATCATGAACTGTGGAAAGTACACCCAACACGTCAATTCGATTACGCTCAATTTTAGAATAGGTGGGGTAGGTAGATTTTTTATTTTATTTTATTTTATTTTATTTTATTTTATTTTATTTTATTTTATTTTATTTTATTTTATTTTATTTTATTTTATTTTATTTTATTTTATTTTATTTTATTTTATTTTATTTTATTTATATATATATATATATATATATATATATATATATATATATATATATATATATATATATATATATATATATATATATATATTCATTTGGTCATTGATTGAATGATCGACCTCTTAGTGCAAGAATCGTTGTAATGTGTTGTATCGGTAGATCTATATTTGCGGTGTATTAGTTACAATGTAGTTTCAGCTCTGACATAAAGTCGATACACTTCAGAATGCACTCATGATTTCAGGCCTATTTCACGTATCAATCTGGTGACAAATTGATATGTTGACACCCTACTATGTACAGAGTTTAAACAAATTTATGATACGTACCAATATATTCATGATTTATTTTGTTTCAGTTACAACTTTTCCATTCATTGATACCAGAACTAGTAAACCGTTGGCCCACATTCAAACACAGAGATTCAAACATGTCTATTTTAATTTATGGCATTTACTACAAGTATTTGACTCCTATAAAGTAGTCTCGCTGCCAGACTCGTGACTATCGTCCCCATGCTTTGTATGCCGAGCGGCTTTAGCCGCGAGAAGAGAGGGAAGACCGAATTAGAAGACCGACACTTATAAAAGACTGATTTGTCCCCCTCGGCCACGGTACTTATCGGGACAATTCCCTCTCTTCTTCTCGCGGCTTAACCGCTCGGCACGTGATGGACATGAAAAGATTAGAGACGATAGCCACGAGTCTGGCAGCGAGACTATATATAAATTTGCTATAAAGACAGACTTGTCTATAACATGTATAACGGTCGTCGCGTTAACAAATATATAAAATTATCTCGAACAGTTTAGAAAGTAATGAATAATGAGCTATGTAATTTACATGCAAAAAATGTTAACATGTGTAGTTACGAATTTCGCCACTGATATGATCCATTCATTTTTTAAAAAGTGAATACATTTAGCTGTAATTTAAGAAATGGACTTAGGTACTAGCATCTTTGTTAGCTAACCCAGATAAACGGCAACCCTGCATGGTGTTTTCCATATATAAGTTTTTCTCATGCTACATACCAGCACAATTAAAGTATGGCCTTCCTCCGATTTGAAAACACCATAATCGCAAGTTTTCTCCTCTTTTCTCTTTCTCTTTTACGTAAGCGCACTGTGAGTTGAAAGTTTATCATCAGTATAAACAAAAATATTTGATAAATGCCCAGAATAAGTAATTTTGGGTCAGGTTGATCTAACGTCATTTGTGAATGAGAAACACTTTCCCTTTGCATAATATATGACACCCAATCTAGGTTAATGTCATGTTAATAATATTCATACGGCGTGTGTCAGGTCACCGCATCGATCGTACGATGCTCACCACTGAAACGGCGCATAATCAGGCAAGCCGTCACATGCCACGCCAATGAAATTAAATGAATCCGTCGATGATTCTGAATATTTATCACTCAAAGTCAACAGAACACATGGATCGGACTATGTGAACTACATGACCTCGTAGAAGCGTTCAATGGACTCCGACACTGAGATTGTGATGACCTCAAGCTGATTAATGTTCGTATGGACTATAGTGTAGGAGTACAAATATATACTCACGACACCCACCTAGTACCTGCAATAGTCACCAAACTAAACAGGTTTCGCCCAACGTCGTCATTTACATTAATAAGTTCATGAACTTGATCGCTGCGTAGTAATGGGACGACTTAAACTTAAAGTGAAGATAGCCATAGCTGTGATAGTCGGCTGTATATTCTGTGCACTGGGCTTGGCTTTGATACCTATCTTGCGTATTATTATTCATAACATCGTAGAACAGGTGAGTTTCAGTTGCCATTGCCATTCCCATTGCCACTGAATTATGTCAACTATAATCGGTGTATACCTATGAATTCATAAAGCACAGTGGCATTATGCATAGACTGTGTTATGGTATGTTCGTTACATTACATAACATGTTAAAAGGCCTACATCTAAGTTATAGAGAGTTGATACACGTACGTACAATCAATCACAGTCACTGCCACTGTGCATTAATTTACGCCATAGGCCTATTACATATGTATCTCTCTTTATAACACACTGCAGTGTTGACATTACATGACACCCCAGACCACTTTTTAGTGGTCTGAGATGACACTGATAGTGTTGAACGTGATATAATGGTAATTCGGCCTTCTCTGACCTCGGTCGACTTTTGTAATTAGCTACGCCAAGGTATCATGTGCATTGTCAGCTGGCCATATATCCACATCGCCATGGCGCTCGACACCGATGTATACAACCTTTTTTGTAACCAAGGACATTTCAAGAGTTTCTATGCAAAGTCCTTCTGACGGCTGTAAAGCGGGAATTCGCCAAAAACACACACCAAATAACCGACCCCTCCCACGCCCAAACACTTGCCTTGTCACTTTAATTATTCTTTTTAAGTTTAGAACAATTAGAACATTCTTAATCTAATTAGCATCCAGGGTAGGAAAACGTGGTTGTTTTTTACGTCTATTTTTGTCGTATACAGGTAGAACGCTGAAAAGTTATAAGTGGGCGCGCATTCGTGGCTGTATGCCTATTGTTAGCATTCCTTTTAGTCTTGTATCATATTCAGCATTGTGTGTGGGTATCATGTATATGTATGTTTATGTAGGCTTAGGACAGTTTTTGTGTTCGTTTGTTTATATCCTTGGTATATAAGTTTACATTGTCTCGGTGTTCGTGAGATCAGGCCATACACATACAGAATGAATGGTATTTTGTAATGGAGAGAAGTATATCGGTTTTAATACATTGTAATGAATATTTTAATGATCGGTATTGATTTGTCGAATTAGACCATAACAGATAGCGCAACCATTAATCTTTATATCACACTGACAACAACACTGTAATAATAGGTAACTTTACGTAAGTTTAATACTATGAAAAGTGAAATATGTCGACTTCTCTGCCCATTTTCTGTTTATTTAATTTCATTTCGTCTCATTGCCTATGACCGTTTTCGTTTTTATCAATAAAACAAGGGGTAAGTTTTGAAGTGGCCCATTGGATGGTATTTATTTTGGATTTTTAATTTATAAAATAATCATAGCTTCCAACTTCATCCAAATGGTCACTTCAATTTGTATTTGAGAGGCGACGGAAATGGATTATCATTCCATTTATTAATTACACAAAAATCAATTCATGACTGTAATTTCCATATTAATGAATTTCAGTCTTTTCTTTTTCTGTGTAATTATTATTATTATTATTATTATTATTATTATTATTATTATTATTATTATTATTATAGCATTTTATGTCGTCCATATTCCTAAAGTCGATAGATTCTACCTGTGCAATGGATTTAATAACTCGCGCTGCCATGTGAACTTGATAAAGCAAGACAAACTCCGAATAACACATGTGTTTGGTATACTTGTTTGATAGCATCTCATCTGTACAGTAAACTTGTAACACAGTATGCCATTTAGTATTAGTAAGTAGGCGTTCCCAAGGCACAATGTCACAACGTAATCAATAAGATACACGCTTACAGAGAGAGTAGGCTGGGGTACACTTTATTTCTGAATGAACTCGACGTAAAAGTTGACGGAGGAAGAAAATTATTTTAAAAATCTAACATGAATGATGATTATATTTGATAGAACACATTTCGAAACACGCCACTGGGATCCCAAACTTTGACCACTATGTGGCTAAGAATGACTGGATCACATGAATTGCACAGATAACGGACATAGTGACACGTCACTCCGTAGACTGTAGCTACATGTTACTCTACTGGATACATAGAGATTATCTTCCTGCCAAGCTGATATTAATTTCATTACGTGATGCAGTTTTAGCTTTAAATTATTGAATGAACAATAGTTATGTCTTCCATCATTACCAAATACACTGACGTATTTCGTTACACTAAGCCAATGCTGTTGTGAAACAAGATATAGACATTATCATACGAGGACAAAGTTTAATAAGGTCGACGTTCTTTGACGTCTATATCCCCTATTGATTCAGAAGTAGACATATTGAAGCATTGCAATCCCGGGATTGTAATCATTAAAAACCACTAGGTTCATTATTTATAATTATACATAAATCACATGACTATATTAGAAATGAGTTAAATTCTATAAACCAAGATGAATTTGTTACGGTTTTACCATGTTTACAACATTATCAAGTTATCTTCATCTTGCATGTTCGATCTATATGATGATGTAATGGATATACACTGTTCTGCCCTGGAGCATGAGGTCAAAGGTCAAACAATGGTTCGTCCTTGTGGTACATAACAACCACTGACATGCTCGTAACGACTGCATGTAAATTGTAAAAAAGACATATTGCGACAACTGTGAATGTGGTAGAAATGCCAGACGTATTATAACGATTTGGCTCGTGGTGCTCCTGAACAATGTATGATGACCACAGTCGCTTGTGCCACAGTGGGTTGTGATTATACCGTTGAACAAATTCATAACTTTTGATTTTAGGAAAACCGTAGAAACTCGTTTGATGGATTGATATAATAATCTGTCGAGCGAATTTTTTATTATAAATATAATTAATTAGTATTGCCACTAACTTTGGGTTAAGGAGTGTTCAGTAGTGTGCTTATAAGTGAATCAGGGTCCACAAGTTACTGTGGTTATTGCACTATACTATGCATTTCAAGTGTTTTCATAGTCTTGTCACGGTTAATTTCGTTTGGTCTAGACATGATTTTATCACCCGTACGATGACTATTTCTTTGACACTATTCACAGTTTATTACTGACATCAAAAGTACAGTTTGTTGATGACAAAAAAGAAAAATCATTATACAGTGGTAAAAATGGACGAAAATATCTAGTGATCTAGAACCCTGATACAACATGTACTTAATCTCTGATTATAATTGTATCAAGTGGAGGTTCGATTTGTTCTATTTACAGTTCACCGTGTTTGTCTCTTCCCTCCTTTGTTCTGACGTCGGGTATTGGCCTCCGCCCCAAAAAGAGATGACAGTACCATATCCGACAAACCATACCCGACGAAATTGAAATATGTTTAAATAATTTGAAAGCCGATTCAATTATTTGAAAGGAGAGCAAACCGAATCGAGTCTTGACCAGATTTTGGTTGAGACAAATCGAACTTTAGAAATATAAAATGTAATAGAAACACAATAAATTTATTTACTACACTTATGTCATATATCTCCTCTGTAGAAACTGACATTATCGCCTACGTCATTCCTGTACAACGCATGGGCACATGCTGCTAATAGCTCAGCTAAAGTATATCTACAAGTTTGGGTATTTGATCTAAAGAATGAGCAAGAGGTATTGGATGGCACAGAAAAACCATACCTTGTAGAGAAAGGGCCGTATACATACAGGTAACGCGTTAGTTTTTTTTTTTTAAAAGAAAGATGTATCGCGCAAAACGTAGAATACTGTTCTTTTTTGTGTGTGACAAATCTAGTGGACACCTACTTCAGGAAGCAAATATCACGATCGGCTGAAGTCTTGCAATTTACATCTATATATCTCCTCAATTGACTATTTCGTTAGACTAGTGTGTGGATTTTTCTTTATGAAGTAATTTGACATCCATTTTTCCATTTCCTTTATCAACACTGGTATCAATTCATGCAATTTTACAATTATTCATTTATGTTTAATTTATTGTTCCAAGTGTTTCCTTTCTTACAGCCAAAAGCAAGTAAAACACAACATAACATTCCATGATAATGGTACCGTATCTTATGATCCAGTATCAACATATATCTTTATCCCAGAGATGTCGGTTGGCCATGAGAACGATACATTTACTGGTCTCAACGGTCCACTAGTGGTAAGACATTCTTGTACAGTAACGTAGATTTGTATACGGTTAATATGATATCCTAAATGGTTCCTAAGAGTTGCTCATCTCTCATTATTGACGTCGTCGTCGTCGTCGTCGTCGTCGTCGTCGTCATCATCATCATCATCATCATCATATACTAATCTTTACTCGTCTTGACTATTTAGTACCATACCAGTTCTGTCCTTACCAGTTTACTCATTTCTGTTTCTATCTTTCTACAGATAATTGCTAGTTTATTACGATCAATGCCATCAATAGTGGAGAGGCTTGGTGATATCCTTGCCATTATTATGAATGATTCACAGCTCTTCAAGACGTTTACAGTTAAAGATTTAATATTTGGTTACGATGACCCCATATTCAAATTAATTTATGACCTAACAGGTACTCTTTTGGTGCAGTCACCTCAGTTTGGGATCTTGGTTGGAGTAAGTAATATGAAAGGAGTAACAGCAAATTGCAGAATTCGATTCGATTAAATTTTATTGCGTATGAATACCTTACACATTTGCTAAACTACAAGTTACATAAACAGAATTGTCTGTCGTTTCCATTGTAATCACATTCAATTATTATTATTTTTTAAAATCTCGTATACATGTACATAATTTGCGTAACGTAGGTGGCATCGTAAACGCTATGTGTAAGGGACACAGAGTATATTGCGCCTTAAATACGAATTGAGTACGTTACGTTACGTTTACGTGGTATGAGAAACTACGATAACAATATAGTCACGATTACCCAGACTCTGGGTAACCGAGACTATACACAATGTAGGCTCGGTTACCCAGACTCTTGTCGTTGGGGGCTACATCCGCCTAAGGGTGTAGAGTCTGGGTAACCAAGACAATACACAATGTATACTCGGTTACCCAAACTCTCGTCGTTGGCACCCGCCTAGGAGTATAGAGTCTGGGTAACCGAGACTATACACAATGTAGGCTCGGTTACCCAGACTCTTGTCGTTGGGGGCTACATCCGCCTAGGGGTAGAGAGGCTGGGTAATCGACAATGTAGACTCGGTTATCCAGACTCTCGTCGTTGGCGGCTACACCCGCCTAGGGGTGGCCGAGTCTGGGTAACCAAGACTATACACCTTTTAATGCGTTATGTGTACATGGTATTGTTCACGTGGTATTTCTATTTTTATAGTGAAGTGGCTTACTATGTGTCACCGTCATTAAAAATTATAGTATGAAGACAATTTGAAGTCTCATCACGTACTTGTGTAAAATGTTCATTGATTGTGAACTTTGACATGATATTCCCATAATACATATGAACTTGAACTTGAACAAATCGATTAGTATTTTATATCAAGCTATGAGGAAATTCAAAAATGATACTACATAATATATTATATACATATGAATATTAATGATTTTGTTTGTTATCTTCTTAAAACAGAAAAACAACACCAGTTATCAAACAATGTGTGTATTTACTGGTGTAGACGACATATCTAAACTAAACATTATTGATAGATGGAATGGCAAAAGTGACCTTAACTATTGGACAACCCAATATGCAAATATGATAAATGGCACAGGTTAGTATGACGTCAATGAAATATGCAGGTATACTAAATGTCACAAGTTAGTGTGACATGAATGAAATATGCAAATATGATAAATGGCACAGGTTAGTATGACGTCAATGAAATATGCAAATATGATAAATGGCACAAGTTAGTATGACGTCAATGAAATATGCAAATATGATAAATGGCACAGGTTAGTATGACGTCAATGAAATATGCAAATATGATAAATGGCACAAGTTAGTATGACGTCAATGAAATATGCAGGTATACTAAATGTCACAAGTTAGTATGACATGAATGATATATGGAAATATGATAAATGGCACAAGTTAATATGACGTCAATGAAATATGCAGGTATTGGATAACCACACAGCCGTTGGAATAGAAGACGGGTAGGGTTGGGTCGACTATAAAACGTAAGGACACTTGTTGGGTAAATTCTTTGATAAGTTGCGTTTGTTGCTAAAAGAACAGAACGTTGTCTGATTCATAACAATTATCCTAAAGCTGGACACGATTAGTTCCAAGGTTGCTGTCGAAAGCTATTTGACTTCATTGTGTTCTTTTTCATCTTAAGGACATCGATGTCTGTAATGCTACTACACGATGACTGTGTAGTGTTTTAGTCTGTTTTCATTTAAACTTTCAATTACAGAATAATTATGCCAAGTGTTTTCTCTATTTTACAGATGCATCACTAAACCCGCCATTTATGGATGAATACGACCCGCACTATGTCTATGATTCAGTAGTTTGCCGGTAAATTATGTTTTCAAAATAATCACCTTCATTTGTCTCTTTACAATCATGTCTAATTTATATAAAATATTGGATGGCTATCTGTAGCATGGTGGTACTTGGTCACTATACTTTCAATGGTTACCATGGTTACATAATATTAATACCACAACAGGTTGTATCACTTGTGTAGTTAGCTTTAAGGTCTTTATATGTAAAACCTATAAAGTGCCTGAAAACGTATCATCTGTCGATATAAAACATTGCTGTGTCAAATATGTCAACAAATAATTCAGTGGTTATTAACGATTTACCAAATTTATTATAGTATGTACAGTTAGCAACTGCTGAAATGAGAAATAAATCGCCCTCCACATTTACGTGATATATACGCTATTATCTATTATCAGGTCACTGGATGCCGAATTTGACCAACCTACGTCCGTCCATGGAATCGATTGCAACAGATTCCATATATCCAAAAAGACTCTCGCCAGTCCAGAAGAAAACCCAGATAACATAGGGTTCTGTACCCCCGATGCCAATCACTGTCTGCCATCAGGTCTATTGAATATGAGTAATTGTCAGCATGGTATGTGAATTTGGTTAGAAAGCAGTAGTTATTGTGACAAAAGTGATTTACAAACCCGAAGGAGCTGGGTGAATTTTTTATTCTATATCACACCTATGAAATATTGTTATTGTTGCACATCACTTTGTTTCGCGACCTTCGGTTTCATAACCGAATGGTGACCACAAATAAACATTCAGAATTTAAGGCCTAATAAAAACAATTGTTTGGTTCCGGTTATCCGACCCTACCTAGTTTTTCGCGCCGATCCTAAACTTTTTTTTTTACGTATTCGAGAAAAAGATAATAAAGTTGCGAAAATTGTGAAGTCTCGCAAGAAATAGTGGATGCGGAAACTGACATCAACTTAAAGACAATATAAAACTGTTCTTCCAATCTGTAATGGATGTACATCTGATGAGAAGAAACCAATAACACAGCTAGAGACCATATGGAAAACAACGGAAAACATAACTACCCGAACTAGACACTCACACATGAAAAAATATACATAAAATAAGATTAAAAAAATCTACCAATGACTTTGAACTTGACACGGTCTATTCTGTCTTTTCACAGGGGCACCAGTAGTGCTATCATTTCCACATTTTCTCTATGCTGACCCAAGTGTAATCTTACCAAACATGAATCCTCAGAAAGAAGAACACGAAACAATCCTCGACATTCACAAGGTCTGTTTGCCAGTTACGGTTAGCCAGTCAATCAGTTGGTCAGTCAGTCAGTCAGTCAGTCAGTCAGTCAGTCAGTCAATCAATCAATCAATCAATCAATCAATCAATCAATCAATCAATCAATCAATCAATTAATTAATTAGAATGTCTGGCTGTCAGTCCGCCTTTGGTGCTATCACATATAGTGTTAGTTTTGTTTACTTCATTCACCAATCAGACATCGTCTTCTCCATTTACTTTATTCACCAATCATTCATGGTTTTTTTCCTATCTTTCTTCAGCTTACAGGTGTAACACTGAAAGCAGCAAAGCGGATGCAATTCAATATTCATGTAATACCTGATAAGTTCTTCGGGTAAGTTATTGTTTACACTTCTGAATTACACAAAATCTCACCCACCTCTAAATGAATGGATGTTAGACACCGGGTTTAAAGCCTAAGTTATGTATAACAGGTATACCCATCCGTTATATGCATGTAAATGTACATGTAATGTACATGTGATATACATGTAATGTACATGTGATGCGCATGTGATATACACTATACCACATTTATAGCAACGTCGTAATGGTGGCATTTTGCTCATAGTCAAAGTAAAAACAGCAATTCATAAGATAATACGTGCTAGAAATTTAACATGACTGTCAATTGTGTGACCCTAATAATGAGTTTGCATTAGTGTCTTTCATAATTCATTCCTGTTGTTTCTAGGCAACTTTCCAAAGTACAAGAAGTGATTTTTCCATTGATCTGGCTGAATCAGGTTTGTGACGTCATCATAATTATCGTCATTAAAATAAATGATTGTGCAATTTATGTAGAACCACAACAATCTGAAGATACATACAGCAATGTCACTAATTGGAATGTTTACGGTATACTAATAATGTTAAAGAATTTTGTCTTGTTTGATTGTGGAGTCTCGGAAGTATTTAGATACCGGTAATAACACACATTTCGACTTTCATTTCAATAATATTTGTGGGCTGTGATTACACGCTATTAACAGTCTTGCAACAAAACATTTGCATTTCATGTAAATCTGGTAATTGCTGTATATCGGATGTAAGTGTATCTTATCATATACCGAGTGTTTCAGTGCCAATTTACGTAATTATGTGATTCGAATGATGTACTACGACATGGGGTATATGATAAAATTGGATATGGGTTTTGCGGACCTTGCCCTCGTGAAGTCGGGCCCTTCCACAGTACAACCTCAGTCCGCAAAACCCATATACGGGCCGTAAAGATTAAAATTATATGTAAAAGCGATACGTACGTCGAGAAAGTGGAGTAATCATAGCATAAATACAATACTAAATTTTGGTGACACGAGTGTTCAGATTTGTAATCTTAGCCCACAGGTGACTGTGCCTCGAATCCTTGAAATTACCATGGTGATACCATTTTTTCTTAACAGTCTTACATGATTGGTGATGAGGACGCGGCAAAATTCAAGTCTGCAGTTGAAGTACCGTTAGAGATAAGTGAAATAGTACAGTGGGTGATACTTGGTATTGGTGGATTCATTCTTCTCGTGGTTGTCATCTTTCTTATGAGGAGGGGAGTCAAAGCAAGAAGATCACGGGTAAATATAATATATGGTGATAATTTATTGTTTATGTATCATTTTAGTCACAAGCTGTTCTTGAGATGATTCGAAGGCTTACATTTTACCATATTTGGTCACAAACTCACATCTCTACACATATGGCCATATATGGTCGTAATTGTAAAGAACGTGAGTACCATATTTGGTCACGGATCTACCAATATTGCTATATATGGTCATAATGTTACTGAACGCGAGTACCATACTTGGTCAGCTCTACCAATATTGTAGTCTGTCTGCTAGACCTCGGATGTTCTTCCGATGCAATACAACACACGAACATCGCTATCGAGGATGGAACATCCAAGCAGCCCTCACTGCGAACTTCTTTCGCTTATAGTATCGAAAGAAAGCCCGAACGTCTAGCAGCAAGACTACCAATATTGCTGTATATGGTCACAATCATACAGAACGTGAGTACCAAATTTGGTTACAGCTGTACTAATATTGCTTTATATGGTCATAATAGTACAGAACATGAGAACCAAATTTGGTCACAGCTCTACTTATTTCTAAATATGGTCATAATCGTGCTGAACGTGAGTGCCATATTTGGTCACAGTCCTCCGAGTCGATGAAATCGCGATAGCCCAATAGCCATTTGCTTTACACCTCAACCTATATCCGGATCTTTTCGCACTGTTTACTCACTAAATATAATGTCTATTTTCCTACAGACACGTGGTCTATCACAATCATCACGTGACTACAAAGATAACAAAGAAAATGGAGTGGATGAAAGGACGCCATTGTTTAAAGACACAGAAAATAATCACAATTCGTCTTCCATCAATGCTGAATAAAGATACTTTGTATTTCTTTTCTATTTGTTATCAAGTCTTTCTCAGTCAGGGTAAAAATAGTAATTTTATATGTTTTATATCGCCAATAACATGTGCATTATCATGATGATGAAAAGCAGATCTATTTTGGATTTATTCATATCAAGAATTAACAAAATAATTACATATCTATGATCATGTTTTATTTCATCAATATTTATAAATGGAATATTTTATAACAGCAATCAAAGAGACGACGGTGATTTTTTGTACGTCGAATCTTCTACACGAATACTATGCATACGAGTACATTTTTTCAAAAAGATGTATATATTTTGTTTTGTCAAAATATTTAATTCCACTTGACTTATCAATTGATTAAATATACTTACGGGTTATTGTAGGTTCAGAATCAAGTGAAATATATGACTTTACAGGGACACTGAGATTTATGCTGCATATTTAAAATTAATTCGTAGTATTCTAATTACTGAAGCAAACGTAACTATCGTTGGCAATTAACTAAACTCAAACCTGGTAACATATATACCAACTAATGACATGATTTTTTATACGTACCAAATAATGCCAAGGGATCCATTCTATGTAATAAACTGTTCTAACAATGCAAAAATGCAATTGTAATGTCATAGAAGGCATGCATTGACATTGATACACTATAATATATTTTAAATCAAGATTTCATGCAAGTATTTTCATGTAAGTGAAAGGTTTATGAACCCAGCTTATGCCATTTTAAAAGAGGACTTAGAGCTATGTTGATAGTGCATTATTGCTGGCTAACGTTGATAGTGCATTATTGCTGGCTAACGTTGATAGTGCATTATTGCTGGCTAACGTTGATAGTGCATTATTGCTGGCTAACGTTGATAGTGCATTATTGCTGGCTAATGTTGATAGTGCATTATTGCTGGCTAACGTTGATAGTGCATTATTGCTGGCTAACGTTGATAGTGCATTATTGCTGGCTAACGTTGATAGTGCACTATTGCTGGCTAACGTTGATAGTGCACTATTGCTGGCTAACGTTGATAGTGCACTATTGCTGGCTAAGGTTGATAGTGCATTATTGCTGGCTAACATTGATAGTGCACTATTGCTGGCTAACGTTGATAGTGCACTATTGCTGGCTAACGTTGATAGTGCACTATTGCTGGCTAACGTTGATAGTGCACTATTGCTGGCTAATGTTGATAGTGCATTATTGCTGGCTAACGTTGATAGTGCATTATTGCTGGCTAACGTTGATAGTGTATTATTGCTGGCTAATGTTGATAGTGCATTATTGCTGGCTAACGTTGATAGTGCATTATTGCTGGCTAATGTTGATAGTGCATTATTGCGGGTTCACCATACAAAATAAAGTATGCCTTTTGTTGTTGTACACCCTGACCTTTCCTTTACATTTCTTACTGCTGTTCTTACATTTGCTGACCTGACGATGCTCTGTTAACAGTACAAAAGCTAGTCAGAATTTTTGAAACGTTGAGTTGAGTTTCCCCCCAGTTTCCAATTCGATTGTGTTTTCTTCCAAGTAGAAATAGATTTTGAAACATGTTGGTGCCTTAGGTTAATGTGAATTAAAACATAGACCCGCCACCTTGGTGTCTATGGTTAGAATCAACTGTTGTCAAGACAGCTGTAAATTTAATATAAAAATATTTAAGATGATCGACAAATGGTCTTTTTGAGGGTTTAGAATCATGTATGAAGAGTATGCTAATGGTGAAGAAGTCAGAAAGACTACATTGAAATGGTGTAAAAATCGTTAATTTTCAGTTGTTTTTTGAAATTGAAGAACCAGAGTATGGTGTTTGTATATTAAATGGCAGCTAAAGTTTTACTGACACGTTTCTGTCTGAGAATTGAATTTGTCACGAGTAGCATTTTAATAGCAGTAAATCAGTATTATAAATTAAAAGTTGTATTTGTCGTTAGCCAATAATAATAACCTAATTTTGACGACAGCTGTATTATCACAGATTTAAGAGATGTAAAAATTGTTTACATTTGATATGATGATAGTACCATGTAGTTAGTACTCAAAAGTATAATATTATGGTTTAAAAAAACACCTTTCTACTTCAATATCACGAGCTAAACACACAAGATTTACAAGTACATCCACAGTTTTTGGACATTGTTTTAAATGATAAACCATATCAGGGATTATGTTTTGTGCAGTTTTACGCCATGTTTCTTTCAGCGATAGAGGAAAGGCAATACTCAGTTTACAACGTCAAGATATGGTGCCCCTAAATCATCGGTGTAGAGCCAACACACATGTACACGGGAAGATGTATACTTTGTACTTTGCAGTAACGTATCCGACAATGTTCCTATATGAAGTTGTAATTTTTTTCATCTTGTGACATGCATTATAATGTCTTCCTTTGAAATATAACAATTGAAATATCACCAGTGTTTTGTCAAATGGTGTAATTTTTTATACAGTGTACAAAAATAAATTACCTTATAAGCTTACAATACATAAGAAAGTTTCAGTCTTTTTTCAGAACCAAAAAACCAACATCCATCCATCCATCCATCCATCCATCCATCCATCCACCCACCCACCCGTCTGTCTGTCTGTCTGTCTGTCTGTCTGTCTGTCTGTCTGTCTGTCTGTCTGTCTGTCTGTCTGTCTGTCTGTCTGTCTGTCTGTCTGTCTGTCTGTCCGTCCGTCCGTCCGTCCACGGTGTATCTGCCTGTTTTTCAGCCCGTTCATTTGCCTGTCGTTATAGCTTTAAGCTTACTATCTGTCCATTTTAGATTTTCCTGACACCATTTATACAAATACCAAAAATGGATTTAAAAAAATAGAATAAAGAAGCCCATGAAGTTACATGTATTCTTCTAGTGAAACAGCAACTTCAGTACAATTTTAATATAAAGCTTAGAAACATATTTATAGTTTAGATCATAAACCCCCGGGCATAAACCTTTAAGTTTATCTCCGAACACTATTGATGTAGTTCACAGCCTAAGCTTGCTGACCATTGTCTCGCAAATGACCAACAATATTCATCAGCTTGGTAGATCAAATGATTTATACGGGTTATAGAGCACAAGCAGTTCAGAGTTTTTATTGCATGGAATTTGTCATTCTGATGAGGACATTCTCGCTTAGGAGGGGCCTACTGTACTGTTCTAGAATTGAAGAAAGAATACAAAACGACTAGAGGCTTACAAACAAATTATTTGACCATATCAGACCATGATTTTATCCGAGAGATTGAAATTATCGCCTGAAAATATCGCCATCCTTTGTAACATACATATAAATTATCTTGTTTGAAAAGAAGAATTTGAAATAGATTGAGAAGTCACCGAATAAACATAGGGGTAAACCCCTGATTACTAACTGACCTGACATGACATGAGTCACATGATACCAACATTGTTATACAATCATGACAATTGTATGTCGAAATGCCAGCATTACTGACAAAGGGAGCCAATCTTTATAGGATCAAGAGACTTCTGACCAACCAAGAATAATATTTTGTTGTACTCTGAGGTTGTACGAGATTGTGTCAGGCCTATCTGTGTAATGTTGATGTATGAACTTTAACATGTGACCTTCGCAGGTGATCGAGGTCACATGTCAGAGAGAACGTCATAAGTTATATATATGTAGACGAAGTGCACATACTTGTAATACCGGGACATTAGTATCACGATCTTGCTGAAAATTATCATGAAAGTAAGATGAAATGTGATTGTGACTGGACATATTGGCCGCTAGTACGTTTTTTCCTGCCACTGACAGCAACGTATATCGCCGTAAATATCGCTGAACAGGTCAGTCCATGCAGTCTCTTTGCCAAGTTTGGCCCCAATATGTTTCCTCTAGTAAATTGCAGACTGAGTAAGTCTGAACGTTTGGAGGGGGGGGGGGGGGCATTGTGATTTGGATTCTGACGGAAAAAGAATCCATGAATCTACAGTGGCTTGACCTTGTTTGAACTGTGGAATTGTGTTCATGACCCATTTTTTAGCACTACTGAACCTTTGCACAACTGAACTGAAAGGTTCAGTAGTGCTATAGGCATGGCAAAGTGTCTGTCTGTCTGTCTGTCTGTCTGTGTGTGTGTGTGTGTGTGTGTGTGTGTGTGTATGTGTGTGTAAACAACTTAAAGTCAAAAACTGCTGGACCGATTGCTTTGATATTTGGTGGTCATGTTACTTCTGGTGTCTAGTTGGGAAATTGTTCAAATGAAAGTGATTGCATCAGGGATGTGGGTTTTGGGTCAAAAAATGTGATTTTTGGTCAAAAAACTTAAACTCAGAAACTACTGGGCAGATTGGTGCGAAATTCGGTGGGAACATTCTTAAGGGGGTGTAAAGTAAGATTTGTTCATGACGGGATGATTCCATCAGTAATATGCAAATTAGGGCTGAAAATGTGTCTTTTTGGTTGAAAATCTATAATTCCAAAACCACTGAGCAGATTGGGCTGAAATTTAATGGAAATGCATTTAGGGATGTATGGACGAAGATATGTTAAGCATACCATGATTCCATGAGTGATATGGAATTAAGGTGTAAAAATGTGAATTTTGGTCAAAACTTATATCTCAAAAAATACTAAGTGAATGAGTTTGAAACTTGGTGAGATGTTTCTAGAAGTGTTATTCTTTGTCATTGCTTTTCCTCAAAAATCTTCAACTCTGAAATTACCCAGTAGATTGAGCTTAACTTTGTTGAGAATGTGTAGATTTGTCCTCATTAATAGCTGACACAGTGAGAACAGTACATTGTTAATTAACTATAATGTTTACTTTACTATTTCCTCTGGTGGTAAAGCCTGTAGCATGGCCAGTTTGGTTTATGACTGGATTATGTAATATATTGTAAGACAGCTGTTTCATCACCTACCCATATAAAGTGAATGTAGCTGGCTTTTACAATATTACAATAAGACAACCAAGAAAGATAAACCTGTTATATTGGTATGACTTGGTTCCAAATTGATTTAAAAAAGTAAAGAAATACAAAACCTTGTAGACACATCCCTTTAAAGTTTGATTAGGATGTTGCTATACTTGTCTTGTACACTTCCAACATAGGATGGCTGGATTATGATGATGGAAATTAGGTATGAAAATTTTGTTTTGGTTACAACTTTAAATCTTCAAAAAATTATATATCTATCATTGCCCTGAACATGAAGTTGTGCGGCAACGCAGTATTTGCGCTATTTTTAAATAATACAGTATACTTCACCTGGAATGACTCTCATCTTGTATTGTCCAAATTATGAAATTTGCTAAAGATAAGAAGATAAGGGTTTACTAAAATAATGTCAGTGTCAAAACAGCTCTAAAAAATCCTGATATACACACCATGTCATTTCATATGTTTAACATTCACGAATTGTTCCAAAAACCAAATTTGAATATCAACATATATATACCAGGTTTATCGTATATAGCCAGAATATACTTGTGACCTAAGGGGCCTTGTCACTACTCATCTGGCAACTTTTAGTGACAAGGTCCCCTTAGGTCACAAGTATTTTCTTTGGCTGATGAACTCAGAAAAATATTGGGGAATAATAATCTTATTATTACACATTGATCCAGACATTCAACAAAGTTTCTCTATTTTTACTGTCCCAAATTTAAAGACAACTTAAATGCCAATGGTAAATTAATACATTGGCAAATTTGGAAGATGGAATGGCTTGGAAGATTTTGAAAAGTTTTCTGCACAATCTTGTTACAGAATCTGTGCCCAATCCTTGCCATGATTGTGTGAAATAATTACATCATCTTTTTGCATACCTACATTCCCAAAGTGTTTTTTATTTGTAATTCAAAAGAAACAAGTATTTTTTTGAAGTACAGCACTGTCTTCATTACCAAACACAAAACAATAATGTATGATGTTCAGTATTAAAATCAGGTTCATATTAGGTGGAACTTCAGGATAATGTTCTTTGATACACTGCCCTCTAGTGGTGAACAGTAATCATGTGGTTGAAACATAGATGTAAAAAAAGTAACTTGGTTGTGTATCAAATGAACATTACTATATTAATAATGTATCTTCCAATTTAGTCTAGAGTCTATCTGTTGGTTTTTGAATCTGAAGATCTCATCCCATGTCTAGTGGAATGAATGTAAGCTGTTGACAATCTAGCTAGACGACATGCTTACAAAATTAACAATTACACATTGACAGGGCCTTGTGATTGGCCACTTCATTCACACATTTGCTCATTTATATTCAATTAGTGCAACTGTGTTTGGCATGTAAATAATGTTTACTACAACCTCCATCTTCAGTCTGAAAGTAGGTCACCCGAGGACACAATAATGTCATAAGTTTATATTAATGCTTTGAGTGGTTGTTGATGGTAATTTAAAATTTAGCATGAAATGTGGTGCTAGGTTGATCCATCCATTCCACTAAACATGGGAATGGATTTTCAGATTCAAAGGCTAATGGATAACCCCTAGACTAATCTTTCATAATTGTTACAATGAACAGTGAGTATTGTGATTTTCTGTACAAGTTTTCAACTATTGTAGATTTGACAATATCACACTTTATGTATTTGATTACAGGCATTGAATCGTGGTGTGACAACAGGACAAGATGCAGTTGCTTTCTTGGCAGTCTTTGGTATTGCTTATACTGTGATCAAATTTGCCAATGGTACTCTACTTGAGTTTAAACATGTCGGTGTTGTTTTGGTGCACAGTCGTCAAGACAACCTTAAAGGACTGGTCAGTGTTTTAGGTATTGCAGGGATTATTTTTTCACTTGCTGCAGCCGTGGGTTAGTACAACAGGATATTGTAATTATTGAATCTTGTGATGTTTGAAGATATTCAAAAAATATTGTACATTACTTTTATGTCAACATTTTAGTATGAGTGAGAAGCCTGGGGTGGGGCTGGGGTTGGGGTGGGGTTGGGGTAAATACCTGGCTTGGTAATAGGTAGATTCTGGCAGATTTGAATTATAAGGATCAACAAACACTACTAAAATTAAAAGCTAGAACACAAAAGTCTACATTTCAGCCAGAAACTAAGGGTGAAATGTTTACATTCTGCTTGAAAATAGTAGTTGTATGCCTCAAAAAAATTAGAAACTTGGCAACCTAGAAAGTACATTTTCAAAAAATCTTGGTAGATTTTTGAAATTTGGGCAGCAACCTGGAAAGTATGAGTATGTTGTCCAAAATATGGGGTCACAGGTCATACATGTATTCAAAGAAGGGTCAAACCTCTAGACTACATAATGCTTCCAAAATCAAAAGTCAAAAATCTACATGAATAAAAAAAATTGAGTTTTTTTTTTTTTTTTCCAAAACTGTGGTACATGTGTATATACTCTTACTATGTCATGTGAGTATGACCCCTTCCAGGTGTTGAACTGAGAAATGTTATTAGTGTGCTACATACTACGGATCACTCTACTGTGGTTCATTTTAACTCAATAATTTCATATTCATCTCAATTTACTTCATTTCTCTTTGACAGCTTACAGTAAGCTTGGATTCTATGTTGTAAATAAACTGTATGGTTTAAATGATGAAGTTGGCATGGCAACCAGAAAATGTATCTTTTACATGAGTATCTACCCATTGCTGGATGGCACTGTAAGTAATGTTGTTTTCACTAACCAAATAACCAAATAAATAACATTATCTAGAGACTACTGGTAGAATTTGCATCTAGCCTACACATCACTACATAATAACAGTACATTTTATATTATCTCTCAAATTAAGATCACTTTTGTTTAAATTTTGGAAAATATAATGTAGGGGATATAATTATCATTAGACTAAAATTCAGTCATGTAAAAAAATTTGTATGTGTTATTGCATCACATCTCACTAACCTTCTATGAAGACATGCATAATCACATCAACTCACTAAATATTGATGTTCAGAGTGTTAATCACATTATTTATCATATCATAAACCAGTGTGTTATATATTTCAGGCTCAGCTTCAAAGTGGAGTTCTTCTACAACATAAACACAGTACATTAGTGGCAGCTAGTTGCCTTGTTGATGTTGGATTACAGGTTAGTCCAGAAATTATACTAGCACAGTTTATTTTTGATGAACTATGCACATACCACATTAGCTTATTATCAAGGTAAAATATATCACTGAGACATTAGTATTGGTATATATATACAGATGAACACTTATCAATACAGTTTGTATAAATTACACAGACTTGTGTTTCTAGTAACATGTACCAAACAGAGAATAATTGTACTTGTAAGAAGAGATCTGTCAATCAGTTCAACTTTACCGAACAATGAAGGTTTTCCATGGGTGCTTTGGTTTCCTTCTGCATTAACATCTTAAGCCATGAGGGATAACTCTCACTGCATGGGTTTCTCAGGGAGACAAATTTATGAAACTTAAAGAACTATTCAGTATGAATAAAATATTATTATTATAAAAGGAGCCTGGTGTTTCTTGAATACAATGTTCACAGACAGACAGACAGATAGACAGACAGACAGACAGACAGACAGACAGACAGACAGACAAACAGACAGACAGACATGGACAGAAACACAGACAGCTAGACAGATTGAGGCAGAGGCAGACAGACAGACAGACAGACAGATAGACAAAGACAGACAGACAGACAGACAGACAGTCAGATAGACAGATTGAGGCAGAGGCAAACAGACAGACAGACAGCCAGCCAGCCAGACAGAGACGGACAGACAGATAGATAGACAGAAAGACAGACAGTCAGATATACAGAAAAATGTACACTGTCCCAGAAATGTACACTTCAAGATGATGGATGTCATCAGAAACATGACCCTATTGTGAGTAGAATTAAACCAATGTCTGTTCAATAGCTTATATGAACATGTCACAGTAATAGTTTCACTTTGAATTACATTGGCAGGCAGGTAGGCAGGCAGGAAGGCAGACAGACTGACAGACAGACAGACAGACAGACAGACAGACAGACGGACGGATGGACGGACGAACAGACAGACAGACAGGCTGACAGACTGACAGACAGACAGACAGACAGAGACGTACAGTAATTTCATTTTCAACTAACAGTTCACAACTCAGCAGTGTGAAAAATAGAAATATTGGTGTGTACAGATACAAAACAGGTTGTATGTATTGGATGTCTATAAACACACAAAATCTATAATGTCTGTAATTATTGTCTTTCAGATAGCATCTATTGTTGGTTTATTACAATCTAATTTGGCAACAACACAACCATTATTAATTCCTGTCATTGCATTGTATACTGGTACTAGTGCCAAGTTATTGGTGGTCCTTTCTGGCTATTTCAAATTTGTATTTCCCAAACTTCCAAACACTGTCTCTACTACAGACGGGGTAAGTAACTACTCTGGCAATCAAGGTCTTGTATTTCCCAAACTTCCAAACACTGTCTCTACTACAGACAGGGTAAGTAACTACTCTGGCAATCAAGGTCTTGTATTTCCCAAACTTCCAAACACTGTCTCTACTACAGATGGGGTAAGTAACTACTCTGGCAATCAAGGTCTTGTATTTCCCAAACTTCCAAACACTGTCTCTACTACAGACAGGGTAAGTAACTACTCTGGCAATCAAGGTCTTGTATTTCCCAAACTTCCAAACACTGTCTCTACTACAGATGGGGTAAGTAACTACTCTGGCTTTCTTTAAAAAACAATCATTTTTGTAATGCACATTTCCCACATAGCTGAACATGGTCCAGTGATATATTGAATATGTCATTGCTTAGTAAACAAATCAAATTTATGCTATCTTCTCATTGTGACTGTGAATGCTCATATTGTTTTGGATTGGGTATAAACTTAGGGGGCACAACTTTCAAGACTAATTATTCTTCCTGTCTTACTAGGGTGACCTATTATTTCTTTCTTTCTTTCTTATGACCTTACTGACTGTTTATTCCTTGAATCTGATGAAAACAATTTAAAACATAGACCTTGGACAGAGTCTATGTTTAATAAAGCATTATACTGCCCTCTGTTACTGGAATAGAAAATACACAATGTTCCTGTATTGCTGACAAACAAGATTGTGACACCACTGCACAAGCATGTATCTAGGCAAATATTGAACATTCAACTGACCCATTATTTCTAAAGGTAATATGATCAGAAATTACAAATTAAAAAGTCAGCCTTATATAAATATATATATACCTGATATTTAGTCAATCCTAAAGGCAATAAGTAAAGATAAGTCTAGTTTTTGCAATCTATGACTAGTTAGTTGCCATGGTGATCTGAATTGCAATCAGTTGCTTTTAAATACCCAGCATGCATTTGTATTCCATCATTCCAGCGGCACTGATCTTTTGTCATTTTCAACAAACTTATTGTCTATTTCTGTCAGATGAGGCTGACAATACCTAAAATATTGTGGTTTTGGTGGCCATTAGCTCTGGTTAGAGGGATACAGATTCTTAGTCGACCTATTTGTAATGTACTTGTAGCACAAGACTTGTCATCAGATGAAGCACTGCAGGTAAGACTATAAGTTTAAAATGACTAATTTGGCTGCTAAAATCACCAATCTGCATTATTTAGATACCATTGTGAACTCATTGTCAGTTTCCGCACCAACTATTTCTTGTAAGACTTCACGATTTCCGCGATTTTATTATTATTTTTCTTGAATATTTAGTTAGTTTGAATACATAAAAATTTTTTTTAAGGTCAGCGTGAAAATGTAGGTGGGGTAGGGTAACCAGAACCATAGACCCTACACCAAACAACTTTTTTTATTTGGCCTAATCAATGTATTTAAAATAGTGTTATATTCAATGCTATAAACGATCATGAGAAACAGGGGAGAACAGTTTACTTGAGTGTTACCATGGTAACATAGTATCCCACCTTTACATGTTAAAGATAGCAACATTGTCTTTAGCAGTGATGACAAATGGTAGTTACAGCCATCTTGTGAAAACAACCTGAGGAAGACAAGTTTTCCAGAATGCAAACAAATGCAATGACTGGGAAGCATATCGGTATATTTTGTGAAGTAGAAAACTTTTTGTAATACTGTGAAAATTAACATAGACAAGAAAACTTTGACGTGAATAGTTTGTTTCTTCAAAAGATGATTTTATCACAGTTATGTTATACTGCAGACAAATATTAAAATTAATAATTTTTTTCCAATTAGGCCATAGCTATACTTACCGTGGTGTATCCAGTTGGACAAGTGTGTTATCAATGGCTGAATGATCTAAAACCTATCGTCCCAACCTTTCTCAAGGTAATGAATTCATAGTAGTTTGTAGTAGATTAGTGTATAATCTCAAGCTAATGATTTTATAGCAGTTTTTTAAACATCAATACATATTTTGATTTGAATTTTAAAATGCTATTCATAGTGTGAAGATATAGGAAAGGGTTTAAATCATTTGTAAACATATTAAGAAAACTACCCAGGATCACATCATTATACTGTACTTGCAAATATAAAAATATGATGTTGTTGTTGTTGTTGTTGTTGTTGTTGTGATTCCCTGTACTCTCTAAAGGTGTACAGTTGGACCTATTAACCAGTTATTTGTCAATTTGGTTTTAAACTTGAAATTATCTCTGAATCATATTCTGTAGCAATCTATTAAAGATGACATCAAGAAGGGATATATGTCGTGTGAAGTGTTTAGTCAGATAAAAGTGTTCTTTTATTTGTTTTGAAGGGGCAGAGTATCCAAACAAGACATGGTATCACACCAAAACATATCATTATCTTCAACACAGTATGTACTTTATGTTCATTCTTGGTAAGTATATCAGAACATATCAAAACATATCACTATCTTCAACATAGTATGCACTTTGTGTTCATTTTTTGGTAAGTACATCGAATTACACCAAAACAATATATCTTCAATTATACAGTATGTACTTTGTGTTCATTCTTGGTAAGTGTATGTTATTTATTATACCATATGGAGGAGGGGGCTATGATTATATAGTCTGTAAGGTACGCCGTGATGGGGCGCCCTCACACATCGGCCAACTCCTCCCACCTGAGAGGAGGCTGGTGAGGGCGAAACTTCATGACGTATCTTACAGTCTAATGATTATACAGACAACACCAATTGTACTCAAGTATTGCAGGTGCTAGACCATGCAACTATCACTATGATAACTTATTAGTATTCTCATATTCAAAATTGTAATTGCCCTTGTGTAAATTCTACTGTAATGTGTGTACACCTTACATAGTGATTGGGCAACATTTATGATCGCATTAATATAATCCATAATCACTAAATTAAAGGAAATTCATGAAAGCATACATTAAAAAAACATTGCGCCATTATAAATTGACTGTATTATGTACATAAAAAATACATACATAAACATTTCAGCTGTGCAATAAATGTAAAAACACATTTATATGTTGTCAGTAGTCAATAAAAGAGTAAATTGTATAGTATTTGGTAGTAAAACATATTGTTTATTTGATTTTGGTTCATAATGATAATATTTGATTTCAGTTTATGGTTATAGTATTTTGGATTCCTGGAGTGACAGTGTTGTTTCTAACCAATGTTTTAAAGTTAGACCATTCTATGGCTGAAAAGTGTATTGTACCACTTCGAATCTTTTCATTCATGCCATTTCCAGGTTAGTTGACATGCTGTGTTTTATTTTATGCTTTATTTGTGTTTCAAATTTAACCCTTGTGTTAATGACACATAGTAAAGACTACTATAAACTTTTTAAGTGATGTTAAGATTGGTGGTAACAACTGGTATAACTAAAAGGTTGTATTAAATAGTCCAATGAAGGGATAACTAATACAATGGGCTGTATCTGTGCATCTCTCCATCCTCCCGTCTACCCATCTGTCCATCTGTCTGTCTGTCTGTCTGTCCATCCGTACATCCATCCATCCGTACATCCATCCATCCATCCATCCATCCATCTGTCTTTCTGTCCATGATACGTCATTTCTCGGACATGCAATATTCAATTTCATTCAAATCTGGTACAAAAGTGAAATATCGTATGGAACATAAGCACGTAACTGTTACATACACAATTCTGTTGTCACTTAAAAAAGTTTTGATAAATTCTCGTAACAGTTTAGGTAAATTTTTCACTACAAATTATTATAACTTAGAATGAAAAATCTGGTGAATCTATGTGTAAAGACGACTTATGGAATTATACCCACAGAGTGCATATTGTTATTTGTGTAGACAAATTACGTAACTAAAACTGATTCTGTTCCTAATTTCAGTTGCACTTCGAGCCCATTCTACATCATGGTTGATGCTATGGCAACAAACAAGGGTCATTGCCCCAAGTGCAGTGATAAGATTAGGTGTACTTATCGTTGCCTTGGTAACGCTACCTCATCTTGGGTAAGTCTGGGTGACCTTTGACATACCAACTACTGTCTATCAGAACATGACCTTTGAAATTTTTCACATAATCAGTTATACTTTGACCTTTGACATGATCAATTTATATCATTTGCTTGATCACAATCATTCAATAATTATTGTGAAGTTGTTGTTACATATCCTTAGCTCACATACATCAATTCACATGCGGCTTTACTGTACATTATTAGTAGTAAATCAAAACATATCTAACCACCACAATGTTCTTTTAGGGGCAAACAGAGTTCTTTTACATATGGCCTTATGCATGACCATACAATCATCTGTCGTGACCAAATTTTAGCCCACACAAATCATGGGTGCCCTCTTGCAATCCTGTTATGAGCGAAATGGTCAGAACTTTGGTAATGGGAATGATATGGTGTATAGGTTATACAGTGCTAGAAATAATCAAAATGTTCAAAATCACAATAATTATTTTTCCTATTTTTCCTTTAAATAATTTTTGTATAGGTAATTTTATCGTTCTCTTATCTTTCCCTTATTAAACATGAAAATATACCATGTAGTAACCATGGTAATATGAGTATTATCATCATTCATTTTTGACTTGTAATGACAGTTTAAGGCCCACTAATATGTCACTTCTTGCATTTTCCTCCGCTAATGAAAATGTAATGACTTTTGAGGTTTTACATTAATATTTATCTTAATTATGATGTGTGTTTTGTTCTTATTTCTTATAATTTGATAGTGTTCATGGTGCACCGCTGGGTATCGCAGCACTGTTGAGTAGTTTCTGGGGTGAGACATTGACAGTATTGGCTGGAACTGGTTTGATTAGGTACAAGAGAAGGGTAAGTGATTGGGGATCGTAGCACTGTTGAGTAGTTTCAGGGGTGAGACATTGACAGTATTGGTTGGGACTGGCTGGATCAGGGAATGTGGGGCATGATACATGACAGTATTAGTTAATGGCCCTATAGTCATTCTATATGTTGTCAAATGTAGAAGAGCTTCATTTTGTGTACATGTATAGTATTTGTAGTGAGTACAATATATAGTCAGACTAACAGGTAGACTAGATATATTTTTACATCTGACTGAATTAGATGTAAACCATCATGAATTGCAATGATTGAAATTTTGGTATTAATTCCTAAATCCATCCTTGTCTGAATGAGATGACTAACATTGATATAGAGTTAACATTTGTACAATAATGCATGAAAGACTACAGATTGACAGTTTCATTTCTATTTGATGCCTGTACAGAAAAAGAGAGACTCTGACAATGGAGATTCTAGTAGTTCCAATGACAGTGCTAGAGTTCATGAAAGTCTGATGGTGGAGGAGAAAGAGACTACACTGTAAAAGGAGCACCTTTCATGTCAGCCAGATTTATATGATCTTAGGTGGAACGCCTACACGTTGGTGGCGCTCTTTACACTACAGTACTTGTAGACTGCTGCCAGTGGTCATGGTGTGCATCACGATGTTTGGTTTGATGTCAAGAATGAAGATAGTGCCTTGCTACTTATCAACCACTGATTTAAGTGACTCATTGACAATGAATCACAACAGAAACATTCAATATGTACTATATACTGGTTTGTTTAAACTGTGCAGGTGATGAATAAATATGCAATGGAACAAAAGTCGACACATCAGACATAAAGATATTTGATAAAAATAATATTGTATATAATTTTATTACAAAATAATGTACACAGAATTATTTGACATCAACAATTTGAAACAAAATAAAGCACAAAGACCAAATTCCTTTGTAGAGTACATGACTGATTTGTCCCCTTCCCTTTCTATGTTTCCTTCTGAGTGGTGTTTTTCCCCTACGTCTCATCCCTTCCATTGTATGGACATTAGACCACAGTAGAATGGTAAAGTCAGTTATGTTTTAGTTTGGATATGACATGTAGAGCTAAACATTTCATTTCTATTTTAGATAAATTTTTGAATAAAAGCAAAATCCTGTGTGACTACTGGCAGACTGATAGTGATTTTTGATGGAATAATGGATACATGGATGTATTATGGACTTAGCACATGATACCATTGGTGATTCATAACAGATAATCTGTCTACCCATAGGAGGGTGTTTCAATGTCAGCTAGTTGGTTATTTTTGCCCACACCATTGCCACCATTGTATGAGATTGTACAAAATGTACTAATATATGTAATGTTATTTAAATGATCTCAGATGTTACACATCCTATATAAAATAACTGACTTGACCAGTCTAGTCCACAGCTGTATAAGACAGGTACTGTAATTGGTCAATGCAGACATCCTTTGACTTGACCAGTCTAGTCCACAGCTGTATAAGACAGGTACTGTAATTGGTCAATGCAGACATCCTTTGACTTGACCAGTCTAGTCCACAGCTGTATAAGACAGGTACTGTAATTGGTCAATGCAGACACCCATTGTCTTGACCAGTCTAGTCCACAGCTGTATAAGACAGGTACTGTAATTGGTCAATGCAGACACCCATTGTCTTGACCAGTCTAGTCCACAGCTGTATAAGACAGGTACTGTAATTGGTCAATGCAGACATCCATGGTCTTCTTACTGTATATGCGCATATTACATTACACATATGGTTGCCATAGTAACAATAGATTGAAACTATTCCATTATGAAACTTTACGGGAAAAATGATGATAAAATAAAAACAATGTATAATTCAATGAATATGTAAGACAATAATTATCTGTATTTGGAATAACTTACAAGTGAGTGCTTACAAAGAAAACATGACATGACATTTGATTTGTTAGGCTCATATTTGCATAAATATGATAAACACTGACATTCATTTTTGTATCAATCAATTATTGATAGAACAGTTATCAAATATCTGACATAAAGAAATGACTTCTAGAGTTGCAAGTCTTATTTGATACACTACAAATAGTTTACAATTTCTATGGTTATTAATAAATAAAATGATTTGCAGCAAGGTATTAAAATTACATGTTAAATTTTTTTCATTACCAAAAGTTCAAGAACACTGGCTTTAAAGATCATTAATTCTACACTGAACAGAATGGCAGCCATTAGTCACCATGGTTACTGTTGCCCTGGTTACTAGTGTTTAAATATTCATGTAGCCACATAGCCTTGTGTAACATTTTAGTGTGGCAAGTCCATTTTATGTTTAAAATTTAGTCTACAGTTTTGCCACTGATAGTGTTGTAATGCTTGCTACATGAAACTCAACATGAAACTTTGAAGAAACCAACACAGAGGGCGCTGTCCAAATTATGTACCAGAGAGATCAGAATACAATGTACATGGTACACAAAGAACAGAAGACACTACCTTACATCAACGTGATTTAGCACTTAGGGTTTTCAACAAAAGATCATCTACATTGGCTACCCTGAAGGGCAACTCAAAACACTGAAATTCACAGTCAATGATTGAGAAGCACTGGGACACATTACCAAACAGTATACATTATGCAAGTCATACACAACACAGAACATCTCCAGATGTCAAAATATTTACAGAGAGGCTTTCATAGATCCATATGCATGGGTTTGCTACCCCAGTTGTATACCAGTATATATAAATACTAAAACATGACAAACTTCCCAGATACAAATATATAAAAACATAGTTGATTTGATAGCCTTTTAGTGTGTAGAAACATACAAACATAGCCAGTGTGTAGAAACATACAAACATAGTTGATTCGACAGCCTTTTAGTGTGTAGAAACATACAAACATAGCCAGCTAGTGTGTAGAAACATACAAACATAGTTGATTCGATAGCGTGCTAGTGCATAGAAACACACAAAACAGAAAACAGTTGATTTGATAGCCTGCTAGTGCATAGAAACATACAAAACATAGTTGATTTGATGGCCTGCTAGTTCATAGAAACACAGAAAACAGTTGATTTGATAACCTGCTAGTGCATAGAAACATACACAACAGTTGATTTGATAGCCTGCTAGTGCATAGAAACATACACAACAGTTGATTTGATAGCCTGCTAGTGCATAGAAACATACACAACAGTTGATTTGATAGCCTGCTAGTGCATACATGTTGAAACACAGAAAACATAGTTGATTTGATAGCCTGCTAGTGCATAGAAACACAGAAAACTTACAGGTGTTTGCCTGAATATAAACACAGTTGTTTTAATAGAGAACTGGAAAGTAGCACCAAGTCATTAACATCTCAGAAATGTACAAATAAAGGACTTGTGGAGTTTTAAGTATTTTCATTGCTAATAAATCATGTAGTGATTGTGTGCAGTCAATTATTTCTTTATTTGATAATTGATATAAATAAATGTGTTGCAATCTTACAAGATTGGTATAAAACAAATACTCTATGTATTAAGAAATCAACAATTTCATGACCTTAAAATATCCCATAATATATAACTCCTGTCTATGTACATCTCTGCCAAATGTACAAAAAGCTGGCAATGTTCAAACTAGCATATATATCAAACCAATTCTGATTGGTTGATTTTATCTGAATTTGTAATCTCATTGGTCAACTTTTACTACAAACAGGTGTGCAAGATTTTAAATGCAAATACTACCACATTTCAATGGAGCTGATTGGTAGACTATATGACTATGCACAGGTGCTGAATAACTTGAAATGTGGAGTCCAGTGTGTTCTATGCAGCTAACTGGTCAACTACATACCAGTACCAAATGAGAGTTTAAATGCTAATTCTACTGCATTTTGTGGGGCTGATTCATGATAACACACATAAACTTCCCTTGCAAATGGTTCACCATATAATCTCCTGTAAGTAAACAGAACATTTTGTGAATTGTATATCATGAGTAATACATAAATACAGACATGTTAGACATCACTTTAGTAATTGCAAACCATGAAATATTGAAACTCTAAGATGCTTGACATTTAAAAGGAATCATTTTGAACTTCCATATGGGGAGCTCTAGCAATACCACTGTCTGTCTGTCTGTCTGTCTGTCTGTCTGTCTGTCTGTCTGTCTGTCTGTCTGTCTGTCTGTCTGTCTGTCTGACTTCTTTTCAACTTTGGTAATTTTGCAAATAATTGAGTAAAAGTCTTACCCAACAACCCAGTAGTGCATCTTGGGTGATGTTTTCTTCTGTTCATTCCAGTTTTCAGGAACACATTGTACCAACACACCATGTTCTTTAACTATCCTTAAACTCTTCTTACAATGGAAGTGATTATGTTGAGTTGTTCTTGGTTGCTAATAGAGATACCAAACAATAGACAAGCGACCTATCGGTCAGAATAGCTCCGCTGTTTTTTTGTGTTTTTTTTGTTTTTATTTTGGTGACATGTAGAAGTGGTTCAGTTCTTCAGCTCTTTAATATGCAGTTTTGTTTTAGCGATGCAATAAAGTGGTTAGTGGTTTCATATGATGTCTCACTATAAAACACATTTTACACAGAAGTTGGTAATGTATTGTACTTTTATACCATAGTCACCATTTTATAACAAAAATCTACAGTTATGAAAAATTGCACAAAATCTCAGAAAAAAATGACTGGGAAATGCACACAAGAAAAAGAAAAAAAAAGAGGATTTTGAGGTTGGCTATAAATAATTCCAGTGTCTTACAGCTTTAACCCTGGAAAATTTTAATGATGAATGAAATAAACTAGGGATCTAAAATAATTTTGAGGCAATTTGAATTTCAAAACAAATTTACCAAGTCAACAACATTCAACTTGTACTAGTTGTAGTAGATATATATATAGGGAAGAAATGTATTAATCGCCATCTTAGTTTCCGTACGGCGACAATCCCCAAGTACCCGAAAGAGAGTCATTCTCAGCCATTGACAGGGTTCGACACTGGAGTAAAAAAGTCACTATCCCACAGGACTAGTAAAATTGATAACGTAGTAGTCCTGCAAAAAATCTGGTGGTCCTATCTTTAAGTGCTTTCGCTTGTTCACTTAGGCTCTTCATCTCTCTTAGTTTTTGCTCAACTTCTAATTCACTTTTCCAAACCCCATATTTATTTCAAACCGTGTGTTGTAATTGAACTGTCTATTTCTTTGTAGTTGTTTGTGCATCATCAACTCATTACTGTAATTTTATTCTCTTTTTTATGTTTTGGAGCTTCTTCTCTTTTTTGTTGCTTTCTGTGAGTACTAGTAGTTTGTCTTAATTGGGTGGGGGGGGGGGGGAGTAATAAGATGTTATGTGGTCTTATTTCTAGCTCATAACATTTCTGGTACACATTGATCTAACTATTGCATTTTTAAAAGACAAAAAATTACCTTCCCATGGAGCAAGTCTTTATAGTGTTGTCCTTAGTGCATATTAGAATGTATTTACAACATAAAAATAAATAAATTTGAAGGTTACCAGCAGTTACAGCAAAATTTTGTTACTAATTACATGTACAAGTCACTTCGTCTATTTTCGTGTCTATGTACTTCCGGGTTGACATAAACGTTAAACGTGATACAGTCGGCCCTATAATTACTAAGAAACGACAAAACCGTTCGCAAAATAAAGTTCAGGATTTTAATTTTTCAAACTGAATATCAATATCCACTACACATTCAATAACTTGTTTCGCGTATTTAGAAATGTGCCCCAAAACATGAACACGGAACACGGAACACGGTACACGGAATCGTACCGTGTCAGTGTACTAACTAAGTTAGCAGTTTCATTGTAGGCTGTAAGTTGTACCGGTAAAAAAACGATCATCACATCATGTAGGAAGTACAAAAACATAGAACACGTTGTTTTCTTGCTGAATAAACTCACTGAAATAACAACACGGTCAAATCGCGTCTTCGATTTTGACAGCCACCATTGTTATGATTGAGCTTCACTTACTTCCGTTGAACGTGGCCAGTACAGTGTTGAGGCCAGCCTTACCCTTATTATACACAAATCATCGTACAACTAATTTTATTGGCTATAATATTAGCTACATTTGAAAGGTCTCACTTGATTGGCTCATCCTTCGCTATTCCCGTTTTCAAGAGACACCCCGCCAGAATAAAGTGCCACGTAGTACAGCAATGGCGCGAGATCGCCTGTTGGGCGACTTTCCCACCGGGTGTGCTTTTCGAAAACTACACAACACATGCTTTTATGACACGGAATCATAGAAAATCTACCCCGTTTCCAAACTAATCGTAATTTTATCGCAAATAGACAACCGGAGTTGGTCAAAATAGCAAATTAAAAATCAAATGAATTTTACTATGACCGTGAATTCATCATATAGCCGGTGGTTTGAATTTTACTCGACTCGCGGGATAGCAGACCAGCGTGTACGTGTATGTCGAACCCTTGCTATACGTTACAGCATAGACCCTCCTGGTTACAGTGGTAACACTCGTTCATGTTCGATTACCTTTCATAAAGAAAACACAACGAAATGGTTGAAGTGATCTTTTTTTAAATTTCTTTTCATCACAAAAACAAAATCTGTGTGATCAAAAGTGTTGTAAACTAAACCAGAAAGAATTATCGGACTGGCTAAACTTCCCGCTGAACTGGAGTAAGGTCCAAGCCTCGATAGTACGTGAGCAAATCGTCTCAAACTAGCGATACAACTTTCAAAATATAACTTGACATGTCTTCATTTGTTAGAGTTATACAATTCAAGACGGGTTTTCACTCGAAAGAAACAATTCTGTGAATAATGACATTCTGAACGCAGCGATTTCTCGGACGATGTTAACACTGTAACGTACGGCTGGCAACGACTTGCTTCCGGGTTAGTCCCTCGTACATCCGGGTACTTGAGATTGTCGCCGTACGGAACTACCACATCGGCAATTTTGACGCTGTAATTTTGCCACCAATATTGATCGTACAAAAACAAAACTCCATAAATGAACCACAAAGTACTTTCCCTTTCAAAATGTGGTAATTTTAGAAAGAGTATTATCGTTTTTATTGACGACTGACTGTCAAAAATCGTCCCATACACTTCAGTTCACAGGCATTCAAACTTGATCATGAGGGAGGTGCATATACTGGAATGAACCATTCTGTAGGAGGGGTGGATGGAGAATTGGATTTGAAGTTTACAACCCTTTTTCGAACAAATATTTGTCATTTGGGCGCACAATGCGTAGAATTAAGACTATAGCACATATTACATTGCTTGTTTGACGTCAATAGTGTCTTTTGAAAAGTTGCACTTTACCTAAAGTCTCGCGGAGTGATTTCCAATATGGCGTCGGTCATTATACTCATTAACATATTCATTTTTTTTTTAAATTTCAAAAAAAAAATCATAAAAAATAGAAGAGAAGACGTGCTGACTTGAAATTAACAAATCTAAGTAAGGTACCCTCTGTGCATCAACACACCACATATCAAAGCAATCTGACTTAAAGTTTATGAGGAGTTGATGAAAATGACATTTTTGGAAAAAAAATCATAAAAAATTGAAAATGGCACAGATCAACTTGGCATGAACAAATCTGAATAGCCTCCCCCCAGGGAACATGCACACCAAATATCGAAGAATTCCGACTGTCACTTTCGGAGTAGATAGTGAAGATATAAAAGTTTGACGGACACCTATGATTCACTCTACTCTCTATACCTCAATACCCACCTATACCTAAAGCTACGCTTTCAGCTTTCGCTGACAGCGGAGCTAAAAATACAATGTGTCATTTCACAGTATAGTATTGTCTTGTATTGTATTGTATTGTTACAGTACTGCACTATACTGTATTTTATGTCCTGTATTCACATCATACCAAGCCAACCACAAATATGACAATTAAAACTGACCTTTCTCTTTGATTTCAAAGCTTGTTCAAATACATGGCGTATAGCAAGGCAAGTCTTGTGGAAGGTTTTAAGGAGTTGTGGATGTGTAATACCACCTAGTAGTTGTAGATCTTTGTGAGTTGGAGTAACAATAATACCCTGTCCAACCTCCAAACTGACGTAATGGAAGAGTGTATTATCAGCACCAGCAGACAACCTGTAATATAACACATTGTGCAGTCAGTCAAAATCCAAACTAAAACAATATTACTAACAGAAGCCACAATTTAAAAATGTTAGCACCATCTCTTATACAGAATTTCTGAGCTTGTACTTTCTGGGGGTTACTATAAAAAAAGTTATATTTTGATTATGTCAAATGCTCTGCCAACTACAAACATCTGAGAGGTACATCATGTATAGGAAATACAGTCATCTTTTTTCTGATGTTAGCCCAAGTTGCTTTTTGTTTTCATTTGGATTCTAGTCTTCTGTTTCAATTGCCTTTTCCCAGCACTTTTAGTTGGCATTCTCAGCCAGTTCAAATCCTCTAGTTCAAATATTCTTGTATATGTATGTAATCATCTACTTCTTCAGGAGTAGCATTGATCAAAAATTTTTTTTATACTGCTTCATATACATGTACTACATATGACAACAGTTTTTAGCTCTCATATGTCCTTTCAAATTTATCGTTTTGGGATATTTGACAGGTTGGCAATGTATTTGTCACACACACACACACACACACACACACACAACAAACACACACACACACACACACACACACACACTGTACTTCATTTATCACAGACTCTTGCTATTCCACTTTAGGATCTTGAAGAGTAAAATATGCCGATAAAACACTAGTTTAAATTTGTTTTGTGATTTACAAAGTTAAGGTTGTCAAATGCTTGGTTGCTCATCAACTTACTTAGTAGCAGTATAGAGTTCATTGACCTCAGTCTCAGTTAGTCCCTTTCTAAGTACTGCCATACTGAAAGGATCTGGGATAATTCTTTGCTTCTTACTGGACTGTTATCACAGAGAAAAACAAAATGTACAAATTGAGTAAAAGTTGGCTTTATAAACAACTTAGTATGTGTGTGGGATGCACACAGTCTGTATATTCATATGATGACTTTGTCAACATCATAATGAAGCCATCAACACAAAAATATTGGCCTTTCTAAATACTTTACTCTACAGACATGACAACAGACATGTCCACATAATCATTAAAACAACATTTCCCATGCCCACTATGTACTTATCAGCCAACCCCAATTACAACCTGTGAGGGCGCACTGCCCCGAGACCATTTCATCAAGCTATGTGCAATCAAAATAAGTTGTATCTTCATATGTTGAAATCCTAACTTGAAAGATAACTGACTGTTTTTATTTCAATTTCACTTCTAGTAAATGGGTACATATAATACAGGTTAAATTTCTGACTAGCTACTCATTAGGAGTTTGACTTGAATCCTCATTTCAAAAGTAAATATTTACCGTTTGTGACTTCAAGTTCAAGACATAATTGAAACAGTGCTGATATCATATGAGGGATATTTGTAGAAGAGGTATTTGTAGCAGGACATATCTGGATCTTACCTTAAAAAGAGCAGATCCACTACCACTACCAGCTGACCCAGCTGAGCCAATAGATTCACGTCGTTTGTCATCATTTCTTCTAGCTAATACTGGAGTTGATTGTTGACTATTGCCAGGTGAGTAGGCACTGTTATCACTGTTATCATCAGAATCCACTTCATAAGCACTACCCCTTCCAGCACTTCTCTGTTTATCCAGGGAAGGTGATCCTGTCTGTTTCTTACTCTTCCCACCTGGATCTGGTGGCAGCAGTTGCTGCTTCTTGCCTGGTGTACCTAGCAGTTACAAGGAAGGGGCCATTAGTCCACATGATTGTACCTAGCAGTTACAAGGAAGGGACCATTAGTCTAACTGGCTGTACATAGCAGTTACAAGGAAGGGGCCATTAGTCAAACTGACTGTACCTAGCAGTTACAAGGTAGAGAGGAGCATTTAAAATGACTGCAACACTGTGGAAAGCCTTCCATTGAACACTAATATACAATATGTTGTGAAAGACAGTTACTAATACTACCAGTACCAACAAACTACAAAATTAACTAATTTGTTAAGTTTTTGTGACATACCTTTCTGTTGTGGAGTACCATGTAGTCGACTTAGCATAGGTGATCCTGGTACTGGAGGTGTACCAACTTCTGAAGTACTACTTCTACTACTGAAGAACCAGTCTGCACATGATAGTGCTGGTACTGGAATATTGCTTAATCTGAAACAAAGTGGCACATTGAGAAACAAATTACATTTGAAATCTTAGCCCAGCATTAATTATACAGTGTAATGTGGGTTGCGATAAACTTCTACAGAAACAAAATAGTTCTTTCCGTTCATATTTCTGAAGTTTTAAGTAATCAATATTTTGTATGACACTGTTACTCATTTCCCATGTAGTTTATTGTCGGTCCCTATGGTACAGAGTATGGAATCTATGGAAGTTTTATGCTAATAGTTTCCCTTTGTTACAAGAATCCCAAACCTTAGCAAAAACCCCTTATATATGTTCACCAGGTCATTAAACCATAGAAGTGAATAGTTCTTATTACACACCCAAGGGTTCTAATTACTTACTAGTAACATTTCAGCTGTTTGCCTTAATTTACAAAAACATTCTAAACCTGAACAGATTTTGTACTTTTGTACCTGAGAAATAAAACCCAACTTCTTTGCAAAAAGAAATACACTTCAATATACTAGGAATTTAAAGTATGTAACTGGTAGAGAGTTGTTCTTACCTGTTTTCACAGCTGTTAGGAATGTCAATGGCCTCTAGATGTAATAAGGTAGCTTTAGCTTGATCTACATAGAACGGATCTGGACTGGGATTGCCAACAGATCTGACAATATCAAAATATACATCTTAATTATTAGCTGTACGGGTGTATCATTATGTATCTAAGTATGTGTAATATATCTCTATGTATGCTGATGACATCTGAGTGATTTGGACAAAAGCTACGTAGTTCTTTCATACTAGATTCCAAAAAAGTAACTTTACCTCTACTTATTACATATCAATTCTTAGCAAAAATATAACAACATAGTGATTTATATGGGAAGAGATATCAACAAGACTTACTTGGCTGCACAGCCTCCTGCTTCTAGTAATAGACACAGTAAACCATGTTTCTGTAGATATGAAAAGGGATATAAACATCAATTTGTGAGATTTTAACACTGACAGTAAACAATGTTTCTAAATTACATGCAAGGTGAATCTTGCACAAAATACTCAGTTTCAGTTCAAAAAAATTTCATTCATTCACTCATTCATTCAAAAGGATTCCTGGAATGAAGACATTCAAAATTATGTGTCTTACAGACTTGTAACTCTAATGGTTGATATGATAGCACTAGTCTTGTATTCATTTATAGTCTTTGACACTCTATGATAATTGTTGTCACACACACACACACACACACACACACACACACACACACACACACACACACACGCACGCACATGCACGTACGCACACATACACACACACACACACACACACACTCATATTCAAACACAAGCATGCCTATACAGGCAGACATACACACACATACACGCACACATACACACACACACACACAAACTGGTTACAGCTAAAACTATTGGAGCTAATTTCACATCAGTTCTGCTAGACCCTATAGATTCAAGAGTCTCACTTACCACTAACAAAAGATAAAGAACATAATGATATATATCCTTACCAGTCCAACAATAAGAAGGAAATGTCTTGCATCAGGTTCAAAATAACTATCAATATCACCCGATGTTTTACGCTTGTTCCTTTTAGTAGGAATCACTTCCCTCCACACCACCAGCTGACCAATCCTGGCTTCAGAGGCTAGTGTTAACAAACTATGATATCGGCAATAAATCAGCATGTCTACAAAATCATCAAGTGGCAGGTGATTGGCTAGTAGATAACCCTATCAACAAAACAAAAAATCACGATTTTCACCTACATTAGCTGTAACTGGGGTGTTATTTTTCAATCAGACAATTAATATATTCACTGGAAATTGTTAAAATAGCAATTATTAGACATTGTACATGTCAATTGTGAGAAATACTAGTACAACACTGCAATTTACATACAGAGGTTGTATTGAGGACACACATACCCTACAGAAAACAGTTTCATACAAATTACAATTATATATGGTCTTACTGTGGTCACATACTTACCCTATAGAAAAGACAACTTCCTACAATACCATATGGTCTTCTGTCATCATAATGTTCATCAGACTGTAAATAAATACATAGTAACTATGACAACTAAAATACATTTGTGTTTGTATTAATGCATGACTGAGTGGAAAAATATGAGCACTGCAAGCATTGTAGTTAGTCCATTCAATACTGTACTACTTTACTGAAAGAACAAAGAAGCCAGTACTGAAACATTCGGATGGTATGATGATTAGCTAAGTACTTGGTGGTGAAAACTATTGTTAAATGTAATACATGCATATGTATAGAAAAAAGCAAATTGTAATTATGAATGAGAAATATACATAATATTATTACTTTTTTCATGAGAGACTGATCACTATACAATGTTTGTTTGTTTACCCGGAGGTCATTTATCAATCAAATTCATATACATCATGCATATCTGATGTTTCATAACTGTATGAAATGTTTGGGATTGAAACTCATTGTGTCATAATGCTGCAGCAAAATAGCTGTACGATGTGTATTTACTTTCATCATGACATAAAGGTGCAATCAATTCAGTACGATGTAACAATCATGTTATAGTTCTCAAAGTGTGATCTAGTTTGTAAGGTATGTCATGACGGGGCACCCTCACACATTAGTCAACCCCTCTCACATATATACCTATATGCGAGAGGAGGTTGGTGAGGGCAGAGCGACATGACATATCTTACAGTCTCAGTCTGATCCTGCATACTATTATATTTGACCTACCATATCAGCAAAGTCTGCAGCCTCTAATTCACTCATTGTACTGTCTATGGCAATCTGTATTAACACAATAATACCAACAGACTCTTTAGTGCTCCAAAGATGTGATGTGATGTGACAGTGCTAGCAATGCAAAGTACAACTACAAAGACATACTGTACTAGTCCTAAGACGGACAAATCCAAAAAACCTAAATAACACTGAAATAAATTGATGATAAATAACCCTACAGCATAGCTTCTAAATGAGTAGTAAAATTTGACATATGGTTTTTAAATAAGCTATTAAAAACAATGGCCAAAGTAATACATTTTATATAACTAATAGTTTCTCAAGGGCATATCTCTTTATTTCATACACAAAACTGGTGACTAACACTAACACTTTGATATGCAGAAAAATGTACAGGCCATGGACAAGACTAGTTCTACTGAACTATTTCCATGGTCCACATCAGATAACAATTGTACAGGCCATGGACAAGACTAGTTCCACTGAACTATTTCCATGGTCCACATCAGATAACAATTGTACAGGCCATGGACAAGACTAGTTCCACTGAACTATTTCAATGGTCAACATCAGATAACAATTGTACAGGCCACAAGACTAGTTCCACTGAACTATTTCAATGGTTCACGTCAGATAACAATTGTACAGGCCATGGACAAGACTAGTTCCACTGAACTATTTCAATGGTCAACATCAGATAACAATTGTACAGGCCATGGACAAGACTAGTTCCACTGAACTATTTCCGTGGTCAACATCAGATAACAATTGTACAGGCCACAAGACTAGTTCCACTGAACTATTTCAATGGTTCACATCAGATAACAACTGTACAGGCCATGGACAAGACTAGTTCCACTGAACTATTTCAATGGTTCACATCAGATAACAATTGTACAGGCCATGGACAAGACTAGTTCCACTGAACTATTTCAATGGTCAACATCAGATAACAATTGTGTATTTCTTTTGTATTTCTTTTGCATATTTCTATCATATGTATGTTCTTTGAAAGTGTAGTTTATTTTTCTCGGCATCTGGTGAAATAAATTTAATCCATCCACTCATTCAACATAGATGAAATATGTACATCACAGATATATAGCCGGAATTTGACAATATGTGATGTAGATAAGTTTCGCATCACATGATGATTTACTAAAACTCATCTCACCTTTAAATCATCTGGCAGGTCCAACCACCTAACTCCAGGTAAAGTATCAAGGAAGACATATGTACTGCTATTCAATAGTGGGGTCAGTGGGTTCTCATCAAGTAGTATTTTTTGAAATAATAATGAAAATAGGTGGTCCAGTTTGGCATGGTATAAACTAGGCAAGAAGGCACTGGTAGGAAAATAGAAAAAGAGGAAATAAAATAAGTAAACACTTACAGAGTAAGGTTCTTAGTATTCTGTAATAAATGTTTGTAAAACAATGGTGGACAAAACTGACACAGAGTATGAATTCTCATATAGTCTATTTAATGCTCACAATATTTGAAATTTAAATAAATATGTCAGTTTCTTTGTAAGTTTAATATTGCTGGCAGTGATTGTAACATGTGATGGTACTGGTTTAACATACACAATCAATGCAATTTTACTTAATTTTATGTGTCTGACATGTTTACATCCCTGGTTCTCACATTAGGAGTTATTTTATCAATGGAACCATAAGGACTGCAAAAGATCATTCATTTGTTCAACTTTTGCAAGATCTGCCAAACAACTGGTTTTTGACACCTAAATTTTAATCTAAATCGGACATTTGCCTTTAATTGTAAAATGAATGTTGAGATTAAGGTATGGTAAATATTAAGACAACAAAGCTGACAATGTCTGATATGTCTGATGAAGTCTAATATACTCAGAACACAGCCATTTATGAAGTTGCAAACTTATTTAAAATTTCTATACTTACTCATGAAGAGAACCATACAGGAAGTTTAGAAGTCTTGCAATGTCCAAGACAATATAATTGAGTTGTGATACAGACACTCTGTCAGCTGGCATGGCTAGTACTAATGCTTCGGGTCCACTCTTGTAGTAACTCACGTTTAAGAGTTGTTTATTGATCACAACTGTAGAACTGCAATCAATCAATCAATAAATCAATAAATCAATCAAGTATGCGATCAATCAATTAAAATCATTAGATTTCACCCTATTGAAGGGTTGTTGGTTGTTATAAAACACAAAACATATCAGTACATTTTTTGACATTTTTTTCTTCAAACATGCAAATAGTGATGAGTAAATTGTGAATTACTACTGGTAGTATCCATAACAAGTTGCTAACTGTTTACAAAATGATATTCTCAGTTTGGTCAAATAATTCTACTCTTTCTGTTTCAATGATGTTATATCGTATGTAGAAAGTCAAAAAGTTATTTCATATCAACTTTGTAGATTGTTTTCTTCTACTGACATACAATCGGCATCTATGATGTCACAAATTTGACTCCTAATTTATCCAATCTAGGGCACATTCATGCTTCTTTTGGAACTGACATAGTGGATAACTGGAATGTGATGAATTGAATTACCTTCTAACTCTTGTACCTGTTACATTTTCTAACATATCACTAATTGTTAAAAACATTCCCTGGATTTCACTCAATTTTTGAGAGGCACTGTTTTCTGGGTACAGGTACAGCATTTCCTGTAAAAGAAAAATATAGTTTTTTATGGCATATTTTTAACCATCATGTCTAGGTATGGAAGAATTTGTATTAATATTAAGCAGCTTAGGAGATAGATTGGTAAAGAACAAAGTTACAAATTTTATTTTCTCAATGAAAGTGTAAAATTATTACCTAAAAGAGAACAAATTCCATGTGATCAAAAACACCTTATGTAATATTTCCCCCAAAATATACGAATACTGTTACAAATATTTGTTTTATAGCACAGGTATAAATTCCTCTAATGCCTGTAAAAAGACCAGGTACAAGCTTTCCTATTACAATGTTGTGGGTGATTTAAGCTATTTTGATTTTCCAGTAAATTGTGTCCCCAAGGCACCTTCTTCCTAACTGCCTGTTAAAGACAGGTATAAATTACCTTATTTTCTTCTGTATCTTCTGCATCCCCAGCAAGAGATAAATACATGACAACATGAGGTATTTTCTGTAATGACTGTGTCACTTCTTGTACTCTTTCACCACTTATCAACTTGACTAAACTACCGTTCGGTAACAATCTCCTTGGTTGTAAGATAAATCTATCCTTGTTTACATTATTTCTTTCAATTTGAAGTTTTACCTGTAAAAGACAATGACAAAAATACTGATATATCAATGTGCCAGTTTCAGAAATTTTAATGGTGAATACTTATATCATTGTGTGATCAATGTCTCTGTAGACGGATCAAAATGCCATAGTTGTTTCTCCAAAATAACTATATTTACTGTCTAATTGATTCGTGGGAACCACGAACAATATATTTTCCAACACTGCCTCTATTTTAAGGTATATGTACACTGAACTATTATCATTACATGTATTAGTGTTATAGTAGGAGTGAGATCAATTTAACAATGTAGAATAAAAAATGATATTATTTAGTGGCAAGAGCCATTTTAGTTCATCCTAATAATAAATTTTTACTTTTAATCTGTTTCAATCTCTTTTGTAACCATAAATACAAATATTTCTAAAAAATGTTGTTAAATTGAGAAATGGAAGAATTTTTGACGAGTAAATGTCAATAAAAGGCATTTTTTCCTCACTATGTGCTGGCTTTGTATTCATAGCACCACATACTGATTTGAAAATGATTGTGCTGTCTGAAACAGGTGGGTGGGGGTCCTTAAGCCTAAGTAAAAGAAATGAGTTTTTATCCTCCATTAAACTATTTATCTTACCCCTGTCTAGATTACAGATTGTACTCTACTCTATCATGTCATACAATTCATACACTCCCCAAAGGATAACATTTTCTCTAAGTCCTGTTTTATGGGATAATTTCTATGGAAGTTAATCATATATTTCAAACAGATATCATTTTATTAATTAGTCAGTACTCATATATTTCAAATTACATTAATAAATCATTTCTTACCTCCATTGGTGCACTGATCTGCAACCCTGTCAACACACTGTCAATGTTGTCATGATTTACATGCATTCCGTTGATGGAAAGGACACAGTCACCTACATAAATAAGGGTGTCAGATTTTATCAAATTATATACATTTTGATTTGAATTGCTACAAAAAATCCTTCCGGAAATAAACGCAATGGATTATAATATTTTGAGACTGAGAATACATTTATTTGTATATAAGGATACTACACTATACATGCATACAATTAATGTATACAACATACCTACTTTGTGGTAATATTTCAAATGTCCTGTTTACATGAGATTATACAGTTGAAGTCTACTTGAGTAGGTACTCTGTGGTTATTACCCAAATGTTACACCTTATTGAGATATTTATATTTCAACTGTTCTTATACATAACTAATATTGGCAATTGTGCAGAGTTTTTGCTAATGTTTGGGAAATGTTAGGATTTTTTATCAATATTTACTTTGAGTGTCAGCAATTGTACACTTTCCCCTTCATACTTCACAACGTTGACTTGAAACACTAACATAATAACAATAACCTTTTACTCCTCTCTTCAAATTACACCTTAAGTACTCCATAAAATAAAGGTTCTTTCAGATTCTTTCAGTTTAATGGTTTTAACTTGTAATAACATGAATGTATCATTTAGATGACAATACTAGGTCACTACATGTATGTACTAACAATGTGTCTGAAGACATGGTATTACCATCTCTACAATCCAAAGGCTAATGTATGACAATGGTGAACAATCTTTTGACATGTAAAGGGCTTGGGCAGACATAAACTATAACTATTAAAATGTGGTAGATGACATTGCTTTTGCTTTTCCCCAACCACAACTGGTATTTTACTAGTATAACATATTAACGATCATATATTATATACTTTCGTATAAACCTTATTTCGTTGTTTTGTGAACTGTTATTACTCAGTTTGTAGCACCAAATTGTTGCAGAAAATCCAATGAAGAAATGTAGTTTTCTTAACAGATGCAATCAATATTCTATTCTATTCTATATTGAAACCTACAATTAGATTCTGATTTGCTGCAGTGATGTTGAATATGGTAATCAGGTTTACATTATATAGCTCAACCCTCTGAGTTGGTTCTAATCATGTGGTGATGCTATTGACGTCATCTCACTGTGAGAAGTCTATCAGACTCTGTGCCTGATTTCTGACCATAGCTTCATTGAAGCAACAGGTTGTTAGGGAAAGCCCAGGCATGGTAGGGAAGAGACAATCCCACGACTGGATTCTAGTTTGTTAGGGTAAGGCCATGCATGGTAAGGGAAGAGAAAATCCCACAACTGGATTCTAGGTTGTTAGGGTAAGGCCAGGCATGGTAAGGGAAGAGAAAATCCCATGACTGGATTCTAGTTTGTTAGGGTAAGGCCGGGCATGGTAAGGGAAGAGAAAATCCCATGACTGGATTCTAGTTTGTTAGGGTAAGGCCAGGCGTGGTAAGGGAAGAGAAAATCCCACAACTGGATTCTAGGTTGTTAGGGTAAGGCCAGGCATGGTAAGGGATGAGAAATCCCACAACTGGATTCTAGGTTATTAGGGTAAGGCCAGTCATGGTAAGGGAAGAGAAAATCCCACAACTGGATTCTAGGTTATTAGGGTAAGGCCAGGCATGGTAAGGGAAGAGAAAATCCCACAACTGGATTCTAGGTTATTAGGGTAAGGCCAGGCATGGTAAGGGAAGAGAAAATCCCACAACTGGATTCTAGGTTATTAGGGTAAGGCCAGGCATGGTAAGGGAAGAGAAAATCCCACAACTGGATTCTAGGTTATTAGGGTAAGGCCAGGCATGGTAAGGGAAGAGAAAATCCCACAACTGGATTCTAGGTTATTAGGGTAAGGCCAGGCATGGTAAGGGAAGAGAAAAAATCCCACAACTGGATCCTAGTTTGTTAGGGTAAGGCCAGGCGTGGTAATGAAAGAAAAAATCCCATGACTGGATTCTAGTTTGTTAGGGTAAGGCCAGGCATGGTAAGGGAAGAGGAAAATCCCACAACTGGATTCTAGTTTGTTAGGGTAAGGCCAGGCATGGTAAGGGAAGAGAAAATCCCATGACTGGATTCTAGGTTATTAGGGTAAGGCCAGTCATGGTAAGGGAAGAGGAAAATCCCACAACTGGATTCTAGTTTGTTAGGGTAAGGCCAGGCGTGGTAAGGGAAGAGAAAATCCCACGACTGGATTCTAGTTTGTTAGGGTAAGGCCAGGCATGGTAAGGGAAGAGGAAAATCCCACAACTGGGGTCTAGTTTGTTAGGGTAACTTGAAGGCCAGGCATGGTAAGGGAAGAGAAAATCCCACAACTGGATTCTAGTTTGTTAGGGTAAGGTCAGGCATTGTAAGGGAAGAGAAAATCCCACAACTGGATTCTAGTTTGTTAGGGTAAGGCCAGGCGTGGTAGGGGAAGAGAAAATCCCACGACTGGATTCTAGTTTGTTAGGGTAAGGCCAGGGGTGGTAAGGGAAGAGACAATCCCATGACTGGATTCTAGTTTGTTAGGGTAAGGCCAGGCGTGGTAAGGGAAGAGAAAATCCCACAACTGGATTCTAAGTTAAATAATGAGTAAAATTTACGTGGATCTAGAGTCATCCTGTAAACACTGGAACTTGTGGAAGTCCATCAAATATGTACACTGGATGTCTGCATAAATAGAATACTGCACATGTCTTCCCAAAGACAGAAGTATTGAAATGATGTAGTCTGGATGCCAATGTGGTATCCAATCATCTCTAGTTTAAAGCTAAAGTAAGGATACCATCACTAGACTACAAATGATGAATGTGCAGCCACTTCAAATAAACTCACTCAGAGATACCTCCCTACTTACTCCGACAGTACTTATATAAATGACAACTGATAGTTTGTGTCAACATGTTGCAATAATAGTTTCAGTTTGTGTCTGTCCTAGCTTGTTGAAACAATTAGGTGCTTAGTCATGATGAATGTATGTGAATCTGATCGTCTGTGCATGGAATCATAGACCATTGGTGGAGGGTCTATGATTGAACTATAAAAAACTACACATTCCTGCAGGCTAAACTTTTATGAGGAGTGAACTGTATGTGTTAATACTAACCTATATTGATCTGTCCAGACTTCATTGCTACACCAGTGGGTGACAAACCCTGTACCATTACTCTTGTGTCTTGTATTAATCCAACATATCTGCCTTCACTTCTTCTCCTGGGAGACGATACAGGGGATATTGACCTCTGTGGTACATATCTGCCAGGCAATATACCTAATAATGCCTCTAATTTACTCTGTCCACCAATGTTCGTTGTTTCAGGACTTACATGTGTATAAAGAGTTACTTCTTTATGAAGTGGACTGTTTGAGTAGTGATCTGGTGTTGAATAGAACACACTATCTTGGCTAGCTAAAATATTGGGATCAGAATAACTGGAATGAAGCTTGTTGTCATCACTTCTCTTTCCTTGGATAATTTTTTTGAGTTTGTTGAAACCTCGTCTCTCCTTTCCTCTGCCATTGGGAATATGTGTTCCATTGACTCCGGAATCAATATATCCAGACCCATGTGGTTCTTCACTTTGTTCAACGTAGAATACATCCCCCTTTTCTTCCACTGCACCACTCCATGCAGGCTCTAAACCACTGCAAGTGAAATCAAACCAAATACTATTAAATATCATCTTGAAAGGTACATGCATACACTGGTATATTTAGATATTAATCCCTGATAGTTTTTTGTATATCATGGTTGAATTAAGCAATATAATGCTTTTATTATTATTATGCCTGCACAAAAAATTTGAATATCACAAAACCAATGACATAGTTGCATGCTGTCAATGAACAGCCAGGGTATAAATATTTTGTTAATAATGTACAACTTACAATTTGGTTAACATATGGTACATTATAGGACACTGGTAATTGATAATCTATTTTTGTCTTTATGGCGATAAAAACATACACACTTGCTAGAATACACAAAAAAGGAAATAATCAAATTAAATTTTCCAAAAGAACAAATAACACACTTGACCTGTGACCTATACCATTTACTGTACTTGTTTTTCTATTGAATGTCACACTGCACAGTCACTACAACTATTAATTTGATGTGAATGACTCCAAAATGTCAGCTGATATTAACAAAGTAGATCTTTTCACTCTATGTGATGTGTGTGCCCCTCCTTTTCACATCCCTCCTACAAAGTGTAAGTAGTCAAGACAGATTTAGACAAGTGGAGCTGCTTTGGCAGAGAATGGTATTAGTAGTATAGTAAATGTATACATTATTAGATATGCAGTTTTTATGATGGCATTTAGCAGTAAACAGTATGTAATGACATGTCTGGACATCACACAGTCCTCATTGTCATATTAACTGTAACTGTGCCATTATTATTCACTCTATTGTTTGTCTTGTACCTTTCACCTTATTGCTACTCCCAAGGCCTTGTAATGAGTGGTTGCTATGGCAACCCCTTGTACATTTTGAAGTATGATGGCAGGATGACTTTGTTGCTGAGCACTGAGTCCAAGAGGCGAGAATTTGCTTTAAACATAATGATTCCAACATTGGTATTATAATACGGAGATTTGAACACAGCTATAATGTGGTGTTTTTCTAATCCTAGTATCCTACCCTGTCAATTGTCAAGTCAAGATAACTCAATGTCCTACTGTGGTGTGTGTAATAATAGTTACCTAGTAATGTATCAAGTAAACAACTTATTAGTGCTGGTAGATTTTAAGGAAAGACTATAAAATAATATTGTAAATGCAACATTACATTTTCTTTCCTTCCCTGTAATATTTTACTGGCTTTTCATAAATTGTTCTTTCTGCTGTGAAACAGTGTACAGTTTGAATTTACAGGCATACTTAAAGAATAACATAGAGTAAATTCACACACATTGGGATATAAATGGAACATTTCCTTATAATATATGGAAGTACAGATGAAATCACAGGTATGAACATAGTGAGTGTGTGGTGTGATGATAGTAGGTAGTAAGTGGATGTGGATTTTGGGCTGTTGGCAAGATGGGTTGCTGGTTTCAGACTGGCTCGAGAGCTGTCGGTTTGTGGCTGTTGGTTACTGCTGTGGATCTGTTGTGAGTTGCAGGTTTTGGTAGTGGGCTGCTACTTGCATGCTATATCAGGCTACAGGCTTTGATTGCTGGTCAGTGCATCATGCATCATCTGCTACACAATATTAGGCTCCAGTGTTAGTTACAGACTATATTGTCCTAGTTATCATGTTATTTTTTACTAGTAATTTTACATTTCTAGATTTTAAGAAATTTGATTTTCACAGAAATTTGTCCCTGAGGCACATTCTATCTTAAAAACTCAGTATTTAAATATACAATCTATTGATTCAGGTGTCTAAATCTCTATTCAGGGTCAAACTAGAGGCAATGGTTTCATGTCACTACTATGGTAATCACATTAAATAGTCTGTAATGAGACACATACTATTTCAGTCAATGGTGTCGATCATTACATATCTCTGACACCAAAACTCAATATATATCATTATGTCTTTAACTGCAAACAAACCTGGACACCACAGTCCTTTCTGTTTTAAATGTCAACCACTGAAACACTTGTTGTATTTTACATAATTGAGAGCTATCATACAATTACAACACACATAGAGTTGTTATGAACATTTAATAGTTGTCTCTTTACAAAACGGCAGCTTTTGTTGATTGTCACTGGGTGGTGTTGTGTACTGGGTCCTGTATTGCCATCTGATCCCTTCTAACAATGCACTGCCTTCAATTCGGATGCAGATTGTGGTTCTAATCCATTCACACTGCTATACAGGAACAAAATGGGGTTTTGTTGACTACAGAACTGACAATAGATCTAGTAGGTAGGAATGTAAGACTGGGTCAAGAAGTGGTTTGAGTATACTTTGCTTTCAACTATGATGTTGATAACTCTATTTCATTACTCTACAGATTATCCAGTGATATTTCATCACAGTGGAGTATCCAGCTAACATCACTATGTGTGCATTTGTACTAGTATAATCTGTATATGTGTTCCGCATTTCACTAAAAAATTAAGTTATTTATTTGAAAGTTAAATATCAAATAAGCCAGTATGTCATTAAAGGGCCATGTTTCAATCCCAGGTCATATCATTCATGTTATCTTATCAGTGGAACCTAAGGATTACATGAAATCATTCTTTGGCTTTCGACCAACTTTTTCTCTGGCTCTGCCACATAACTGTTTTTGAGACCTAAAATTTCAATGCTAATCTGAACTGAACCATTAAACAATCAGCGTACTTGTACTTACTGTACACAAATGTTGTTTACAAATGTATTTGCTAAGATTTTTGAACCCTTACTTAGTACTAGAGAGAGAGAGAAATACAGAAAAACTGTGATGGTTTCCTTTACTGTATGTATATAAATGTATTGTTTTAGTTCTGAACTCAGCTACTGTATTGAACACGGCTGAGTGTTTTATCCAAAATATACTAGGTAAATTATTTGCATTTTGAGTTTAGAACTAATACAAAATATGATTCCAGAGCAAGGAAACAATGTTTTTGGTTGTATAAAATGATTCAACTGGAAACAAGGTGTACAGAGTATCACTATTGTCAATGTTAAATAGTTTAGGGGATAGTTTGATTCCAAAGTCAACATCTTTGTTGTTATACACTGTACAATCACCTACTTGCAGCAAAACAAATCAATCACTATTGACCATATCCTAGGGGGAAAACACTGAATGGATCTATTTTAAGTGACCATAAATCTGTACAGGAAATTAGTATTTTCTTCAGAGTTTGTTGAATAAAATGCTGGAATTCTGATCAAATTATTCATGTACCAGATGTACCATTGCTCCCAGTGGAATGTGAACAATCATGAGAAATTTGAAGACAAGAATGTTCTGATAAATATTATGTCTATATTGTATTAAAGGCCCAGTTCAGGATTAAAATGAAGGTGTGAAAAACAGTTGTTTGGCAGAACTATAGAAAAATTTGGTTCTGAACAAATGATTTGATGTAATCCTTATGGCGCTACTGATAAAATAACACTAGTGTGGGAACCTGGCACTGAATCTCTGGCCTTTAAGAAATAGGTGAAACCCATGGTGTAATTCATTATTCAATTAATGCAAAGGCAGTGATACAGAGATAAAACTATACAGGTATGCAAGTAAAGTTATAGATGGACTAGACTAAGCTTGAAGTTTTTAATATCATGCAAATTGACTGCATGTGAATTTCAGCAAACTTAAGTGTACGATGTATGTAAATACCACAGGTAATTACATGTTATCTGACTATACTATGGCACAATGTGGAGTGATTTACTAGTACAGTCATCAGACTGTACTCAACTATACATAATGCTATGCACTGTCAATTTTGATGTATTTGATTAGGCATGTTTGGTACCAATTGTAGATACTCATGGTGCCATCAGTACACTTAATACAACTATGGACCTTAGGTCTGTAGGTTCACCTGTTGTTGTACCACAGACACTCCTTGTTTTGTGGTACATTTGATACCTTTACAATAGTGAGGCAGAAAAGAACAAAGAATGGACAGTCAGATGACATTACTTCTACTACCAAACTTTTGTGACAATTGATTTCACACGTCATACTCATCAGTCAATACCTGATATGCTCAATAAATCCTTCATGGAGTAGGTTGTTTGGTAATTAATTACTTCTTCAAGTCCTGTATCATTGTTATCATAATTAGTGTTGTTTATTTAATTGTCATTATCTCTTGTCAGTTATTTATTGTGTATTTGAAGAATGGACAAGCTTAACAACTGCTGAGTTCCATCCTTCACTAACAGTGTATAATACCCATGGATGTATTAGTGCAACAACCATGACATACATAAGCTCATACACAGATGGGTGCATATGTGGTGTACAGTAATTGCAATGTTCCTTTTTGGGTGTGTAAAATTCATTTCATGTATACACAGACTGACAGCCTGTTAAGGTAAATGTCAACCGTTTATAAATAACGTTTGACTCGTCAAATTAAGAGTTTGAATTGAAGTCATACAACATAACAATGTGGACATCAAGTATCGAATTATTGATGAAAAGCAGACTGCGATGGCCTAGAGAGTCCCTCCAGGGTATAGTGTCATTAGAATGTGATATAACAATCACAAGATATCCCCAAATACGTGCGAAGATCAACAGTCGCGGTAGTAGATAAGTTCAAGCGACTGACAGTTCGATTGAGACGATGTACTATGTACAAGATATCCGAATAATGCTTCTACGTCTGAGAAACGACTTGTTTTGCATTGCATAATGGCATGTACGGTACATACACACTATGATAAACAACGCCAGAAAACATGTTCATTCAAGTTTATACCACGACTGTGGAGTTTGGTTAAAAATAGTCAATGGCGCGGAGAACTGAAGTTGCTACGACTTGCTTTCAAAGGACACATATTGGTTCATAAGAGATAATTACACTTGAAAACACCAAAAAATGAATCGAAACCACCATGATTTATAATGTTATTTTTTGAATGCATTTAAACCGATATCGAGTTATCAAAAAGTGAGCTTACTCGCTTGTCTCGCGGCGGTCCCATCTTCTGTTCCTGTCGATGTCACCGTTGCCAACTACGATTCTTGGATGCCCTGAGTAGTCATCTTCTGAATCTGAACTGCTGAAATCATCTCTCTCGTACGGGCGATACCCTTCAAATTTGTGCGTCATTGCTAAAATTTCGTACTATATTACCATACTGAGCTGGGATTGACAACACAAGTTGACGGTCTCCGCCATTTTGTTTACATCCGGGTCAGTATTGTGCTATGCAAATATGATAATTATCACTCTTGACCTGGCAGGTGAATTTATGACCCCTGAGTTTTGAGCCGTCGCCCGATCCGCGATCTGATGTGATGTTGAAGTGAGTTTATTTCTACACGAATCAACAGACTTGATCAGATTATAAAAGACAAGATCAAACCAGCTAAAACTTAAAGAAAATATTCTTAAACTTTAAAGTTGTAAATATATTCTGTGTATTAGAGTAATTATACCGATAGCTTATGAATAATTTAAAAATATTAAAAAGATTAATAATGTAAAAAAACAACATCACAGGCGACAGGCGCTAGACTTACTTTACTACACTAGCTGCAACTTTTTTCATAAAATAACCATACTGAAAATGTATTCACTAAAAGTTGGTCAATTACCTATAAAAAGACAATGTATCTGTTAATTAATTAGTGGTCAATATTATCTGTAGGTATAGTGACAACTTTAAATCTTGAGTGAAAGCTTGCTTTTGAATCTGTAATCGTGTTAAAACTGTACTTGTTGCAACTGGAATATCAACCACAACATATTCACTAAAATTTTTAAAAAAAGACAATATTATAATTAGATAGTGTACATGTCAATCAATGGTAGATATTATCATAGACCCTACAGAAAAATACGTGATACAATACTGTTCACAGTATGCGATATTATATGTATGAGTAATTATTGGACTTATAACAAAAAGTTTTCAACAAAGGGTCGAGTTGCAGCTAGTGCAATCTGATTAAAATCCGATGTAGAATGTCGGCTAATCGTGCATTGCTATCTTACCTTCGTTATTTAGCTTGAATTGACCTTCGTATACTTACATGTTTACGTTTTTAGCCTGATCGCCTCCTCCTCCTCCTCCTCCTCGATCAGGCTAAAATCGTAAACATGTAAGTATACGAAGGTCAATTCAAGCTAAATAACGAAGGTAAGATAGCAATGCACGATTAGCCGACATTCTACATCGGATTTTAATCAGATTACAGCTAGTGCAGCTTTAAAAGACTATTATTTTTATCACATGGTTTGTACATAGACCCTACACTGGTTTGTGAAGACTCTGAAGGTATGAAAAAAATCAAATCAATGTGATCGGACTATTTTTCCGAGCTTATTGCAATGCTGTTTACAATATCATTTTTATTTTCAGGCCATTGAAAATCACTGATGGTTTCCTCGGTATGCCGTACACGAGGACACCACCACCACCACCACCACCACCACCACCACCACCACCACCACCACCACCACCACCACCACCACCACCACCACCACCACCACCACCACCACCACCACCACCACCACCACCACCACCACCAACAACAACAACAACAACAACAACAACAACAACAACAAACCCGCAAGATTACATCACTAGTGCTTTTTTCCCATTCATTCGGCAAGTATCGTTACATTAACAGTTTCATTTTACAGGGCCAGGTGAACGCCCGGGGTGAACGTCGCCGTTACTTAATACTGCCCTCTATAAAGTATGTAGAAAATTCGTTTGTTTTTATTTTACTGCTCAATGCTAACACTTGCATATACGTGTATGATATATATGCGTCTACATAAATGAAACTTGTAGTAGAATGTTTTAGCAGTTCTCAGACTGATACATCATTAGAACAATTCACCTAGGGGTAAGCCATTTGATTTCGGAGGGGCAAGGCGGGCAGAGGATTGGATAAAGCAACATTTTTTTTCGGCCACCAAGACAACAGCGTAAACTGTAATTTGGCGATTAAGTAAGACATTTAAATTGTACGACGGTCGGTCGGTGTCAGGTACGATACTGTGGGGAAGATAGAGGTACACTCGACGAAGTACGTACAAATGAACCATACAGTAGTTTTAGCTTAGCAAACGGTAGTTCGAATTCATTGTAGGACTGATTATTGTTTTCATGTTATTTCATTTAAAGTAATGATTATAATTATTAGACTTAATTAGAAATTATTAATTAGTAGTAATTATCTTAAAGTAGTCTACTCTTTATAAGTATACAATACTGATGCCAATATACAAACAATTATACATAAAGGAAACAACGACAGTGTCAGTGAACATTGTCAATCGTAGTGACTTGTTTTTTTTTGCTTTCATTATGTCTGATTCAAATAAAAGGAGCCACAAACATTCGAACTTACGAAATATAGTCATGGGCAATACTAACAATAGTAATCAGGTTATATAACCAGATAAATATAAATTATAACAGAATGTAAATGGGGAGTTAAGAAATAGCTTACATCTAGTATAGGTATGTCCCCTCACATGAATAATATACATAAATTCACAACAATGGAATAATATGAAATATGTGTCATGTGTTATGTACACAGAATTCCAAATATACAGTTGATCAGTCATACTGCTCCAGTAGATGCTGTTTGAAGGTTTATTTGAAACGATTTAACAAGGAAATACAATTTACACGTATAGTTTCCTATAGTAATTTCGTATTTATTTTCCCTTACTTTCCCTCGACATCATCTTGACCTGTCAATGAATAGTTATAGTCTGTGTAACAACTGACTCCCTATGTGTATGGGAAGAGAATGTATATCGAAGCCCGCCCCCTTGTGGTCGGAAAATACCTAGACAAAAGACAGGCCGCAAATACGTGAAATAGCAAACTGAATGAAAACGTACTGGTATCTGTTCAAACAAGCATTCAATGTCGCCCTTTTGGATTTGGATTAGTCTCTCTGTTTGGTAAATCTACGTTTGGAAAAAAGGTATATTCAGAGGACTTACTGAAAAAAGTACAACAGTGTTGTTACTTTTGCTTGTTACATTGAATTCTTTTCTTCGATTTGAATTAAATGTGTACAAAACTGACACTACAACGCACTCACTCACTTTGTAATTTTCATCTGATGGACGAAATGTAAAATACATACATACGAAATATCACTGTCTTTTGGCATAGCTGTACTTTGGGCATAACTATGGGCATAGCTACACTTTGGGCATAGCTGTACGAAGTAGGGTCTATGCTATGGGTGACTGGATAGATAAATCCTCACAACATCTGACTGTTTAACGTTTTGATATATGAGAAAGAAACATATATCAAATAAAAAGGTGTCGTTCTCGTTTTTTCTTGTCATACATTTTAATCATTGAGTGGTTTCTGTTCTTAGTGTACTTTTTACAATGACCGTAATTTCCCTAGTGGAGTTTTATTCTATCCCAAGTACAACTTACTATCAAAATACTATATATAGTAAAAATCGACAATCCTTTCAGTGGCTATCCTATTCTGTGATTGTGACCCCTTGATTTGACTGTAATTCCTATCCGACAGTGAAATACCGATTGATGTTGCCAACCTTGAATGGGGTGTCGTAAAGTATTGAAAAGAGTCTATCCCCGCAGCATGGTTTATACGACTTTTATTATTTTGAAAGACCAAGTAAGAGTCAGAGAATAAATTAGTGCAATAAAAATTTTAAGACATGTCAGCCAAAACATCCCCATCAATCGCGCAGCACGGGGATAATAAAGTAATACATAAGGAAGGGGCAAGGACATGCAGTATACGCCGTATAAATCACAAACTTTGAAAGAGATGTTGTGTTTTGTAAAGGCTGGTGAAAATGTGTGAAATTTGACTCGTTTGACGAATTGAGTGTGAAGGAAGGCTGTGACCGTTACCTGCACATAATGACTTGGGTCACCGATAATTATACATTGCTATACGGAGACGGCGTACCTGGCATACAGTCTATGATATACTTTCATTCCTTTTACCTAGTTCTATCACGCCATGTGATCAAATTACAGTGCTGTTCCCACGTTTTCTTTGAAGCTTCTATAAATCGATCAATGATTGACACGAGAGCTGACCCAACGGGTTTCATCTCAGACCGCTATAGACGTTTTTCTATATATATAGTGGTCTGTGGTTTTATGACGATTTGTGTAAAATGGGCCGTCAGAAAACCATGTTTAAACTTCATGAAAAACTACTTAAAAGAATCATCAGTGTAATTATATCAAGGTGGCAAGGGGATGGGTCTATTCGAAGGCTAGGTTCTTCGATGGATAACTCCAGAAGTTGAGAAAATTGGTCTTTGATTGGTGCGGATGGGGTGAAATAATAATTCCTTACACATGACCCAAAACAATTTATAACACCGACCACCCATATTTTCTTTCGTATGAATTATGCCCCTTGCTAGAGAGAATGCCAGAATTGAAAACATTGAATAGAGATAATTTTGAATTTTATACTAGTTACATTGTCCATTTTGTTTGTGTCTGCAATGCACCGTCTGGTCACATTTTACGGCTTCAGTAGATTTATTAGGAAGTTCCTGTAACCGGTGTTAGCTTAAGGGGTGACTTGGTTCGACCATTATCAACAATAAATTAGGAATGTAAGTTCATAAAGAGTGGATCAAAACAATTATTTACAAAGGGACAGTTAGGAGACTGTTGTTGTCTGCTCGATACTCTAGAGCGCAGTTTGTCAATTGTAAAGAATGCAGGGCAACTGGTTGAGACACGTGGGACCGTAAGCAGTGAGTGTTGTGAAGTGTTGTACAATACTCCTTTTGATATACACCTCAATAAGATGAAAGAATCGCTTAAGGGAAAAGGCAATGCTTTGAAACAAAGTGTTGGTTAAATCTCAGACCACTAACGTTAGTGTGGTCTGAGGTTAAATGCAGCAAACAAGCTATCGCATGGATGATCATAATGAAATGAGAATAGTACAATTGCACCTTCGTTGACTTCGATTCGTGGGTCAGTTGGTTTATAAACCTGATGTAGATTAAAAACCATTTCGAATACTCATTTAGGATTACGATTTAAATCTAGGCGTGAAAACTTCTGTTTGGCCGAGCTATAGAAATAATTGGGCTAGAAGAAAAGAATGATCCATGTAATAACACTAATGTGATGACCCAGGATTGAAACATAACACTTTAAGTCTGACAATACTATATACTATATACTGTATACTATATACTGTTTACTATATACTACATACTATATACTGTTTACTGTTTACTGTTTACTATATACTATATACTATATATTGTATACTACATACTATATATTGTATACTACATACTATTTACTATATACTATATACTGTATACTGTATACTGTTTACTGTATACTATATACTATATACTATGTACTGTAACTATGTACTATATACTATATATTGTATACTACATACTATATTACTGCTGTTACACTATATACTATATATATTAGTGATATTGTTCAATGTCTTCAAGTCATGTACATCAAATCAAACAATATCCTGTACTCGCCAGTTTGTGGAAATGTAGCTACAACAGTACTTCCGATCTTACATCTAATATTTCCGTCTTATCCGGTACATCCCGTATTTTAGCAGCTGATTCGGTTTATCAATAATGCATCATCTGATCATAACTTGTAAGAAATATTTCATCGTTCATTTATTATTTATTGGGACTAAATGTAATATCAGGTTTCCAATGCAGTTGTAATGTGATCTTTGAATCAGAAAGTGACTCTGTGGTGAAATGGGACTATCGAGAAACTCGTAAAACTTACACAAATTATTGTGCAATGTTGTGAAAGCTAGGTAACCGGGTTGAACTCACTGCCATAGCTCCAGCATGGGTACTGAAGGACAAATAGTCAGTTGATAACATGTCTTATCTGTTTTAATGCTCAAGTGCATGAAAGACAACTTGTTTAATAAAGTGTGCCCAAGATGAATATACATTAGTCTAATCGGTTAAATTCAGAACTGAATTTGTATGAATGAATTTGAAAAACAGTGTTTAGGAGGAACTTGTTGTCTATAGAAGTTTAGTATATTTATGTTCAAAGGCGTGTTTCGATATGGTAGTTTAAGTTTGACACTCTCCGATATGTCATCGTATATCCAACGTCAGAATTTTGTCACTGATGTCTGACACATGACTCTAAAATATACGAAAACAGTCAAATAAATGCATGGTTAATACCAACAATTCGATTCGATTACAATCTACCTGCTATAATGAGGTTTGAAATCAACTTTCAAGTGTGTGACTTTGACAGAAATAGCCATTCGCCTTAAAGTTCATTGAACCAACTACTCGAGTCTTATGCACCCTAAGTCTATTGCAAAACCAATTGATTTTAATAATGTACCTGATTCAAGTCAATGTCCAATTCAAAACGTTAGACTTTGATTTTCTATAACATATGTGGTACGGAATGCATGAAGGAGAATCAGATACGGGTTTAAGGTTATATTTTTTTCAGATTCAATATTTAAATTACACCCCTTGTAAAAACTAAAAAAAAATATGAAGAACCGTCACTTATTTGCCTCCTCCCAGCACTGCCACACTGTGTCACTGAAATGGCATAATCGTTGGCATGGAAACATTCGTAAAGCTCTAAAAATTCAAAGAATTGTTGAACCAAATCATTGTTGTATGTTATTTCATATCCATTTCATCTCTTCTCTGTTTAAACTCGTGTTCAGCGATAAATACAAATTTACAATCTACATTTTAAAGAAATTGGAAATCAAATTCTTTCCAAATGTTCATCTACAGAATGGTTTATTATATACTTTATCATGTAGACCGTAGTAATGACCCCATACCCCCGCCGCACACAACCCCATACTCTGACACATATACCCCCGCCTCCACACACACACACACACACACACACACACGCACACACACACACACACACACCAATACTCTGACACATATACCCGCCACACACACACACACACACACACACACACGCACACGCACACACACACACACACACACACACACACACACACACACACACATACTTGCATAGTCGACGCAGTAGAGCATGTACTATTAGTGAGCCCTAGATTTGAATTGTAACAATTCGCCATTATATCGTGTTCAGAAAATGGAGGAATTAATACCTCCACTACGTGAGTGTGCATCCAAAGTGTGTTAATTTGTTGCCTTAACTCTATGATAATAGCTCCAACAGTCATTGATAGCCTATTGCGTCAATTGTTATAGAAAAACTACATTGTATGTTTAGACCTTGTGGTAATGGTAAATTTGATACTACAAACCACTAATAGTACTACTGCATATCGGAACTATGGTAAATTGTGGTAAGTTCAACATCATGAAGGTGTGCCGCTGTATAGAACAACGTGTGACCAAATCACTAGCGAGTATGACAGAAATACACACACCCCGATATAGAGAAGAATTAAACCACATTACACGACCCCCTTCATTAAAGTTAAATACGCAATTAGTGGATGTTCATCAGATGGTCATCAAACTGTCGTAAAATTAAGTGTGACTGTAGAGCCGTGACTGTGATATAGAAGCCCACCATTGACATCTATCGTACAATCTAGACTATGCCATGAAAGTAAACTGTGTTTCTCACTATATGACGTATTCACTACAGTTCTACTGTGTGGTCTATGATTTACAGTTCTAAGGCATATAACATCAGTGAAAAACCCCATTTCATGTCCGTATTCGTCATTAAAACGTACGTGAAAAGTAACACCGTTTCTTTTTACGAATTGTGAGTATTCTGTAAATTTGAAGACATACAGTGATTTGTTGCGTTGGACGTATAGAGCGATACATTATGATAACATAGGGTACTGTTAACGAACGTGTAACAATAGGTTTTGCTAATATAAAAATACACTATGTTTTTGTATCATGTGTCAACAAGAGGTAAAACATTCTTTTGCTATGGCATGTCGGTATTACCAAGTTCAATTAATAGTGATCAGCGTGTTATCAACTCACCTGTTGACCAAAATGACACAGATTGGATCAAAATCGTCTGGGTTTGGAGTGGGAGGCAGAATATGAGAGGAGTTTCTGGTTTTGGTCAGCCCGAACATATCACATAGGTATGACAGACAGCAACGTCAAGGAAGGCAAGGTTCACCGGAGTGCACAAATGAAATCGATACCGCGATGCAAACTAGAAACACAGAGGTATACTATCCTAGTTTTCATTTCGTCTCACCATTCACTGCTTTTGAAAACCTATCCGCCACCTTCAAGAGCTCGACGACGGGACAACACAAACCCCAGGAATAATTCCATGCGAGCTGGTCACGGTCGCTACTATGCGGTCTTATGAACTGGCCATAATGGTGATGACTTCCATTGGTATATATACACCATGCAAGGTATGCTAAGAGATGGCACGGTTAATTTCTGCCGTCACAGACTGTGGTGTGAACAATTAAGCTCTGTCGTACACAAGGTCTTGAGAGCGTTGTATGATTACGGACTAGCTGCCTCACTATGAAGTCCACATCAACGTATACATATAAATAGAAATCGACAATTTATAGACTTGTCAAACCGAGAGCTAATAAAAGCGAATATTTTTCAATTTTTCATTTACAAATATGTGTTTGTAAAACTTTTAGTTTGAAATAACTTTACTTGTTTTGCGTCCTATTTGGTTTCTTAAATAATAACTGTCAACAAGAGAAACTGAAATGTATTGATGACGGTGCCGACTCTCTAGGAATGCAAACAGTAGGTAATACTTATGAATCCATAATGTCAATCACCATGGCAACCAAATGAACATCATGAATACGATACATCCACGTCAATAAAGTTATAGACCTTTTGATGACTTAGAGTGACAGATAAATTAACTGTACGTGCTGAATTCAGTATTGAACCACTTATCAATAAACTCATTTGTGAACATGCTGTTTGAGAGTTACCGATTGAAAACTATTAGTGTGATAGGGCAGACCACATTTTAAACACGTTTCACGTCTTTCACCACCAACACTCTAGTTAGTGTCAATACTACAGACCCTATCTCACACCGTACACGTATCTCGTTGGCATCATTGTATGACCAATCAATACAAGTCGACAAATCGGAGTTTACTCAGAGCCTGCGTGATCTAGCTACTTACACCTGTCATTTCTAAGACATTTAATGAAACTAGTGAATGTATGCATACATGATGAATGAAAGAATGAGTTAATGAATGCGTGAATGAATGGTTATATGGTTTTTATATGTCTATAAATTAATAAAGGCAGTGTAATCTTAAACTTAATCTCTAATTCTTTAGAGTGCATTACACTAACAATATTCACAATGCGCTGTATAACTGACAGGAACAAAAATAAAACACCATTTGAAAAATGCTAAATGTCAGGAAATATCAGGTGATTCAAACACGTGAATTAATTAATGCAGTACTTTTACTCAAATTCACTGTGGTGGTGGTGGTGGTGGTGGTGGTGGTGGGAAGCAACCAATGTCTTTGAAAGTATCAATATGGTGACAGCGGTGGGATCTCTGAGACTTGTATTTCATTTTATGTCTGACAGCAATTTTAACCTATGTGACGCTGTTTTTAGAAATATTTGAACAGTTTATTCTATCATGATCAGAGATTAGAGAAAAGAAATTAAATGAGGGTCACTTTTTAGAAAACGGAATCGGAGAAGGTCACATTTATGCAACAGACTGGGCTTGACCCCCCTCCCTTCTAATTAATGAAGGCTCCCTAACGAGGCAAGAAAGAATGTACGTGCAGATTCAGCGAAAGTGAGTTAAGTACGTGCTTCTACAGTTTTCATAAATAAAAGTAATATAATTATGATCAAACACAGTTTGTAGTAAATTAAGGCATCTGAAAGAAAAATATTTTGAAGTTGTTGAGACTTGTAAATATGGCATGCTAAGGGTGTTTGTGTTTAGTGTTGTATGTGAATATTAATATTTGTTTAGTGTACGTATACCGTAACTACGTTTGGCGGTATGCTGGCCTAAGCTATTAAAATAATCTCATCTCACAATGTCACTTTAATCCTCTCTAGATTCCGTTTATATTGGTCTAATAGAAATAAAAAATGCAGCTCTTGGTTAAACATGTTTATATTGTGGCCATTCTCATTACACATAGAATGCCTCTGTAGTTGTTTGGTGTCATACAAACTCGAACCCTTCACTTCACTCGACTTTTCTCGACTTCACAATCTCGATTGAATTAAACAAGCCATTACGTAGATTTGTACATTTATGTGCATATATTTACTTTTCATGACAAGTCTATAGGAAAACAGTACATTTACGACATGACACACACACACACACACACACACACACACACACACACATACACACACATACACACACACACACTCACACACACATACACACACACATACGCACACAGATATATATATATATATATATATATGTGTGTGTGTGTGTGTGTGTGTGTGTGTGTGTGTGTGTGTGTGTGTGTGTGTGTGTGTGTGTGTGTGTGTCGTAAATGTACTGTTTTCCTAAAGAAAAGTAAATATATGCACATAAATGTACAAACACTGGTAATGTTAGCAACATGGTAACATAAACAACCATGATTTCATAATGGTTTTCACCAACGGCTGAACAGTTTTAAGAGAACTGTGAACAATGTGCGATGGTAAATTCTCACGTTTTTGTGAGAGCATTGTGCATGTAATCGTAACGGTAGCTAATTTAACTGTTCAACGGTTTCCTGGTTTACGAGGTCTATTTTGTGTATTAAGGGGAAAGTAGAGAGCTGATTTTCACAATTAACATGAAAACGACACTTAACTATGTTTGGAAGTACAATGTATCTTTAGTATACAGACCTTCATTGCCTAGTAAGGTCAAACTATATTATTAATATTACATATACAGCTACGATATTGTATTTGAAGTGTGAAGTTATTTATGTGATTGTAATGCAGGATCAAGAAGAGGCGCCTTCTGTAAATGTCGATTCAAGATAGACTCCAGTAATCACTCACTACGTTACAGACTTAGAAATAGCGCCAACAACGACCAATCTATCAGTAGATTCAATACATATATTATATTCCTTGAGGACATGAAATGGAATCCACATATTGCAAAGAAAGCAAACTCGACATTGGGGTTTCTAAGAAGAAACCTTCGTCATTGTACACAGTCATGTAAGAACACAGCTTACATCTCACTAGTAAGATCCATGCTAGAATATGGTTCAGTGGTTAGGGACCCTTACTTACATAAAAATATTGACCGACTCGAACAGGTACAGCGCAGAGCAGCACGTTTCATCACAGGGAACTACAGGAGTAGGGACGAAGGGTGTGTAACCAAAATGGTAGAAAGCCTCGAACTTACATCACTCCAGAATAGACACACAACAAACAGGCTAATTTTTCTATACAGGGTGGTTGAAGGCCTAGTACCAGCAATTCAACCAGTGGACTATCTTAAACCCGTAAGACCCAAAAGATCTATAAAGCTAGGAAATTTGCGGACTGTATCTCATCTAACATTGTTGAACAAAGAGTTACTAACAACTCAAAGTGCTTTGAAATTGACAATTGTAAAACTGCTCAATACAAACAGTCATTCTTTGTAAAAACACTAGTAAACTGGAACCATCTGGACAATAGTACTGTGTGCGCTAAATCTTGTGACGCCTTTAAAATGGCAGTCACTGTCAAAAACCATTCTGACTAAATACTCTCCCCCGGTGTGTTATTCCTTACCCAGGACCTACACCGTAACTATACAGATACAGATACAGATACAGATACAGATACAGATATTTAAAACGAAACAATGTGTCACCCCGAGAAGAATTCGAAGTTAAAGATATTTATATTCTGTTCTATAAAATCCATGGTTATATAAGACAGAGATGATACTAGATGTACAGCGCCATCGTTCAGATTGAGTATGGATTGTAAATGTGACAAGTACGTGTGCCATGTTGACAAGATAACTTCACACACCAAAGGTAAACCTAGGTTTTTCCTAAATTGAAATGATTAAAACTGCTAGTAATATTGTGAATAAACTCATCTGGCTGTTTGAGGGCGCACAACTTTCACTTTAGCTGTAACCGACATTGATGTAATTCAGGTAAAGACAAAAAGAAGCCAGTTTGCCGACAAGTGACTTGATAACACTAAAAATACATGGTTTATTAAAACAAAAATGTAACCAAAATAAAATCGTCAAATTGCTTGAGTTCACACATCAGTAAAATAAACAAAACAAAAAACCATCAAAAAAAGAAAGGAAAAAAAAGTTGATATAGTCAGTATCGCGATTATTAATTAAAGACACTGCCTGACACACATCTAAAACAGTGTAGTTTACAAGGTAGAGATATACTATAACATTAAAATGAAACGATGTCACTAACATATCGTGTTGAATTCATACAAATAGACAACGATTACCATATATCGTGTTTGTTCTTAAATGGCTTTCGAGGGGATTGAATGCGTCGAATGCAGCTTGACTTCCATAGCATATGCACATTAACCTTACTACAGATTTAGCGTAACACGTTTGTAGCTAGCTTTCGGAATTTGAATAGATGTTCCTGTTGATATTACTCGTAGGCGTACTCTGACCGAAACATCGTACATCAGCAAGGTCTGACAAGACTACCTGACTTGTTAAAAGCGTAAAATGTCAGTTGGGAAACTTAGTAGTATAGTAATCATTCAAGTCTACAAGTAGGTTAGACTAGATAACTAGGTGTGATTTTCTCAGACTGTTGCTATGACGATGCTTGACACTGTTGTCATGACGATGCTTAATACTGTTGCCGGGTGCAAAGAGACATACAAATAAACGTAACACTGTATAACAGACATTGTATACGTTATATCACTTACTTTGAGTCTGATGACGTAGTCGTTGACCCAGGAACATAAAATCCACCTTCATGTCTGTCACTCTGACTATAAGTCACCACTCGTGGTTTGTCACCACCCACTTTCCTTTTAGAATGAGATGTAGTTCTGGAAAAAACCAGCAAACAATTATATTAGCCACTTTTGTTTAACTTAATATGAAGAACACGATCGCACAGTACAATATTTTACTGTCTCTGAAGTCAGACAAATCACACCCGTGTATACGGTTTTGTACAATCATTTTTGACATTTGCATA